>NC_088931.1:75902500-75917500 GCF_038396675.1 Hydra vulgaris
TTCATAAATCAAAATTGGAATTACACAGAACAACTTTACATATAGAGAATTTCCTGATTGGAAGTTTCCAAAATTTAGTAACGTCGCGAAATAACATATGCAGTGGTTTTTACCAGCTCTGTTCCACCAATTTTCTTTAGCAAATGTAACTAAATTAACCTAAAATGCATCTAAAATAAATAAATAAATATTTAGTTATTAAACCTCTGGTTTATTGCAAATACGAATACCTACAGTTACACAATCATACTAGCATTTTGATTATTGCAAGTATGAATACCTACAGTTACACAATCATACTAGCATAAAATCTACGTTTTAAATCTTTTAATATATACGTTTATTAAACGTTTATCAAACGTTTACAATGTTGACTAATATAAGTCGACTAATATAACTAAATTAAATCTATAAATGTTTACGTTTAGTTAAGGTCGATTACAGGTTTACAATATTTATAAATGTAAGTCGATATTCTAAACGTTAGACCGACGTTTAGTAAACGTATATATAAAAAAGTTTGAAATATACATTTTAAATCAAGCGTCAATTTTTAGTCAATAATTGGTCGTTAAACATTTTATCCATTTTTTGACCGAAATCGGCTAAATAATGACCGATTCTGAACCAATCTGTGTTTATTGAGTGGACTGAAAAGTTACTTATAGAAAATCGAGTAAACTTATTAATTACTGATTTAAATTATATATGGCCTTAACATAGATTTAACTTTGGTAAGATTGTTTCACAACCGTATGTTAAAAGCTAACCAAAAAGTATTTTAGTTGCTAAGCTTTTGAAATATTCATTTGAGCAGCCGTAGCACAGCGTATCCTCTTTTTTTTTTTTTTTTTTTCCTCATATATATAGCCGTACAAATATTTACAAGTTCCGTGTTTTATAATATATATAAAAATGGCAAGAACGAGAAGAAGACAGATTTGTTTTATTACCAAGTCCCTTGTTTTTTCTAGACATTTATATAAATACGTTGTAACTAAAAATAAAAATTAAAAATGAGAGAAAAAGCAAGCTTTTCGAAGTATGAGTGAACTTCCCATTAAATTCTCTTCAGCGGTGCTCTGTGATAAGACCAAAGAACTTCTTAGGGCACCTAAAAAAAAATCTAAATTTTTATTAACATTATAGGTATTATCTGGGCACTTCCAAGAAGATGGTGTCACCCAATGCATAAAATAAGTGTCGGCAAAAACCATCTGCTGTTAAAAATATTTCTATAAATATAGCAACAAACGTTTTAAAGCTTTAAAACAAAAATGTTCCAGTAGGTTACGAGTTTGTCACAATCACTTAAAATCGCAGAGCCAAATTGTAAAGTATTATAAAGATTAGAAGAATTAGAAGAGCACATGATTTCTGGGAGCATTTCACAGAGTCGAAGAAAAAAAAATAAGAAGGAAAGGACAACAGCTGATCAAGTTGATAACTTTTCAATCTACTTTCTCTAGTTTAGATTTTAATGTCATTTTTTTAAGTACTTCATACATGAAGTACTAAATTGTAGTATTCATTCATATTGAACATCGTGGTGAACGGACGCGTTTTTCTTTGGAGTTATAAAAACTAAAAAAAAGTTTCGTGAATATTATTATACGAAATATTATTTATCTAATGGCTAAATCGGACGAATTTGTTTCCATTGTTATGATGAGGGAAATGCTGAATCTACAAAAAGAAACGGTTTTATCTTTTTTTTCGTGAAGCTGTTTTAAGCACGAATCAAAAATTTGATAATTTTCAAACAAGTTTTCAAGATGTTCTTCGCGAACTAGAAGAAATAAAATCAGGATTGAATTTTGTTGGTGGCGTATGCGAAGATAAAGTTAAAGCAGTGGGAGATAAAATAAGTAAGGTTTGTGAAGACTTAACAAATGTCAGAAAAATGTAGGGAAAAATATCTTTGGACAATACCGAACCAAAACTAAAGAGCGTAGATAATGAAGATAGAAATAGGCGAAATAACTTACGCATCGATGGGGGTAGTTGAAACAAACGAAGAAAAAGATTGGGATATAACAAAAGAAAAAATGAAGAAACTTTTTAACGTACAACTTGGAATAGAGAAAGATATTAAAATTGAACGAGCCCATCGAGTGGGACTCGCTAAAGTAGAACGAGCTTAAACAATTGTTTTAAAGTTTCGTGATTATGAAGATAAAATGGTAATTTTAAAAAAAGCAATGAAATTAAAAGGGAGCAATATCTTTATAAATAAAGATTATAGTTTTACGACTCGATAAATACGAAAAGAACTTTTTGAGCAGGCCGAGCTTCATCGACAAAATGGTCATTACGCTAAAGTCGTGTACAATAAACTTATTGTTCATGAATTTAAAGAAAACATCCACAAAGTAATTGTTAATTCGATGCACGGAAATGAAAAAATTGACAACAGCGCAGCTGGTTGTTTGACGCACAGAAACGAGTCAGATTTTTTAAAGTTTTGATTTAATTCATTGTTTTTATCTGTGGATATATTTTTTGATCTTTTTAATTATTCGTTAAAAATGGTACGCATTTTGAAAATTTAAAATCTTTTGAGGGTAACTTTTTAAATAACCTGTCTAAAGAAAATACAAATATTTTTCAAGAAACCCAAATGAACTTAATTGACACACCATAAATTGATCTTTTTGATTTTAAAATAATAAATATTTTTCTTTTTCATTGTTCATAATTGTTCTTTTTCAGTTTTGCATATAAACATTAGAAGTATGCAGCAAAATTTTGAGAAACTAAAAGAATTTTTAAATATTATAAATTTCATGTTCGACGTCATAGATCTTTCAGAGTCTTGCATGATTTTGAAAATTCTCTTGAATTAAATTATACACTTAATTTGCCATTTTATAAACTTATTAGTCAAACAAGAGGAAATGGAAAAAAGGTGGAGGGTAGGGCTTTATGCCTCAAAAAAACATGGTTTTAAGGTAAAAAACATACTATGTTTCTCAAACGATAATTATGAAAGCCTTTTCATTGAAATTATAAATAAAAAATTTCGCGTTGCGTTTATCGCCCACCAAGTGGTAAAATCAAATCATTTCAAACTTTCATCAAAAATACAATTGAAAAAATAAATAAAGAAAATAAAACTTTATACATTATTGCAGACATGAACCTTAATGGTCTAACTTATTTAAAGTCTCCGAAAACAAAATCTTTTTTTGATATGCTTCTTAAATTTAATGTCTTGTCAGCAATTAATAAGCCAACACGAGTGTCAAAAACCTCAGCAACGGCAATAGACAATATTTTAATTAATAATTACCTGGAAGCGGAATTTGAAACCGGGATATTTATGACTGATATTAGTGATCACTTTCCAATATTTATAAAAGTAAGAAATTTAAAAATCATGTTGAACCAAAAGTAAAAAATTTAAAAATCATTATGAACCAAAAGTTATAAATTTGAAAAAACGTAATCTTAAAACAAGCAATACTAGTAATATCAATTAGACTAAAACAAGAAACGTGGTCCAACGTCTATAGATGTCATTACACTAACGAAGCTTTTAATAATTTTTTAGATTTATTCCTAGTGCTTTAATGAGACCTGTCCTCAAGAGAACATACAAATTAAGACAAAAGCAGTTGCCAATTCGTAAATGGATAAATCACTGACAAACTCTCAAAAAAGAAGCAAAAACTCTATAATAAAATTTAAAAAAATAAAAACACTGGAAATGAGATAAATTACAAAAATTATAAATATTTTTACCAAAATCTTATCAAAAAGGCTAAAAATAAAAACTACAGTAATCAAATCATTAAATGCAAATCTGATAGTAAGAAAACGTGGTCCATCATTAATGAGATAATGGGAAGGAAAAAAAATAAATTCAACTTCTTTACCGAAAAGAATTGATATTAACAACACTGACATATTGTGTAAAAAACAAATCTCGGAAGAATTTAACAAATATTTTATAAATATTGATCTTAATCTTGCTAATAAAATAAGTCGAACAACTGATTCATTTAAAAACTACCTAAAACCCGCAAATAACGCTATCACGTATGATGATGAATTCAACTATAAAGAATTCGAAGAAGCCTTTTCTTCTTTAAAAAAAAAGAAAGCACCAGGGTTTGATGAAATAACTAGCGATTTAGTTATCTTCAATAAAATCAGTCTAAGCAGACCTCTGATCTATATACTTAAGCTCTTAATAACATCGGGGATTTTCCATGATGTACTTAAATTAGCAAAAGTAATTCCTATTTTTAAATGCTATGAAGATTCAGACATAACCAATTATAGACCTATATCAATACTTTTTGTATTTTTAAAACTTTTTGAATGTGTAATTTATAATAGAATCTATAATCACTTCACTAAAAACAAATTATTTTACCCAAACTAGTTTGAATTTCAAAAAAACCTCTCAACAGAGCATGCAATCGATGAATTAGTTAATCAATTAACTGATGGTTTTAAACAAATTCACTCTAGGAGTATTTATTGACTTATTAAAAGCTTTTGACACAGTTGACCATTGCATCTTACTAGATAAACTAAAGTACTATGATATAATTAATAAAACTTACAATTGGATTAAAAGCTATCTTACCAATAGAAAACAATACGTGTGTAATATACAACCTAGAGTTTTAAATGTCTTATGTGGAGTCCCCCAAGAATTTATCCTTGGTCCACTCCTAATTTTAATTTACATAAATGATTTTTGCAATGCATCTTTAAAACTTAATTCAGTCATGTTTGCTGATGATACAAATATATTTCTTACTAACAACGATATCAAGAAATTATATTTAGATATGAAAATTGAACTGAATAAAGTAAATAATTGGTTTAGGGCTAACAAACTCTCACTTAACTCAGAGAAAACAAATAATATATATTATTCAATAAAAAGGCACAAGAAGAAAATCTTCCTCTTAAGTTGCCTCACCTTATTTTAAATGATATCTTAATTAAAAAGCAAGCCAGTATTAGATTCTTAGGAGTTTATGTTGATGAGAATTTATCCTGACTTCCTCAAATAAGATATATTCAATCTAAAATCACTAATACAATTAGTATGATGTATCGAGTTCGCTCATATATCAAAAAATATAGTCTCAAACTAATATATTTTGGACTAATTCATTGCTTCATCAGCTCTGCAAACATACTATGGGCGAGTACGCAACCATCAAAACTTAAAAAAATTTATAGTCTACAAAAATATGCTAGCAGAATCATTTATTCTAAAAATAAGCGTGAACACGTCAAACCTATAATGAAAGATATGAAAATGATATAGGTTTTTGATACAAATATCTATCAGCATTTAATTTTTATGAATCGGTTCAATAATAATCTCTCTCCTGCAAAATTTAATAACAAGTTTGAAATAAACATAAATGAAAACTATTATCAAAGAGCAAATATAAGTAACTTATATAAACTGCCTCAAAACTTTAATAAATATGCTGAATATAGCATTGCATATCGAGGACCAAATATATGGAGTAGTTATCAAAAAGGATTCAAATGTATTGGAAAGTCATTAAGTTTATTTAAGTTTCTAATAAAATAGGAAAATTTTAAAATTTGAGAATCATTTGTGCTTAAAGGGATCACCAAGTAATTTTAATTATTTGAGTATTTATTTTATTTGATCTTTTTTTGATATACTGATTAGCGCAGCAGTTTTACGCCCATTAGGATTTTTAATTTAATATCTATACTCTATTGTATAAAGGGGCTCTGTGAAAAGATTGCGATTACGTATTGTCATTTTCATCTTCTTTGAGCCCCTGTCTGTTTAACTCTTTATTTTATAAAAATCATTGTAAAAAAGAAAAGTTTTTATTTTTTATTGTATATACAAAAACGGTGCTTGGTGACAAGATTTTACTATTTTTTTTTATTCTATGGACATATTTTTTTTTCTTATATATATTTTTGTATGTTGATTATTTGTATGTTGATTATTTGACTTGCTGATTTGATTATGTTGACTTGTATGTTGATTATTTATTGTTAAACAGCAAAATAAATGTAAAAAAAAAATTTGAAAAAAAAAAAAGATGATCATACAATAGAAATACAGATATAATATGATTAAATGAAAACTGATAATAACTATTATTGTTTAGTTTCTCAGATTTGTGAAATCGATTTTAAAATATCCTTTTTTTATAAAATAAACTAGGAAATGTTTTTGAAGCAGGTTCAAATATTTGTATAAACGTTTATAGTTTTCTTTCTGTAGATCAATAAGATTACTTTTGACAAATGAGTATCCTATTTTGTCAAATGGAGATCCCAATTTATTTTAATAAAATCATTCCTTTTTTATTAGGTTACCAGTATGCTTCTGGAGTAAGGAACCATTTTAAGTGGTCAGGTTTTCCTGATGATATAAAGTACAAAGACAGCGAAACCATTTGTAACGGGTGATGCGGAATTTATCGGACAAATCCTAATTTCATTATTTGAGCATAATAATTGGTTTTTGTGGCTTATCTTTGATTTTATCACAAAAACTGATTATTCCTGGAGCATAATAATCAGTTTTTGTGGTAAAATGAGGTTAAATGCAGCTGAACGAGAATCTTTTCGAAAGCGACTGAAAATGTTTTTTGTAAATAAACCTAATATAAAAAAATCGTAAATCATTTTGAAAAGGAAGGATTTGCTCGAAGTACAATATATGATAACCTAAAAAGACTTGAAACTGTTCAATCGTTTTCTGATAGAAAGCACCCTGGTCGTCCGACATCCTGGACTAGAGAAAAGAAAGCCGAATTAACGAGACTTGTCAACAATCGAAAAGGGGTCAATCAGAGAAAAATAGGTATTAAATTCGGTGTAGTTAAAAAAAATGAATATTAAATATAGAAAACATGAAAAGATTCCAAAATACACTATAGAACAACAAATAAAGGCAAAGAAAAGAAGCAGGAAACTAGTTAACCAACTTTATAACACAAAATCGCTTCTAGTCATCGATGACGAAAAATACTTTTGTTTTGCAGGAGACAACATGCCTGGAAATTCTGGATACTACACAAACAACAAAAAGACATGCCCAGAAAGAGTTCGCTTTATAGGAAAAGAGAAATTTCCAAAAAAATTATTAATGTGGATAGCCATATCTGACCGTGGTATGTCCAAGCCATTGTTTCGCACTTCCAAGGCTGTAGCGATCAATTCATCAATCTATATTAATGAATGTTTAGAAAAACGACTTCTTCCATTTATTCACAAGTATCATGGAGACTTTAACTATTTATTTTGGCCAGATTTAGCAAGTTCTCATTATTCTAAAGATTCTCTAAATTGGATGGACCAATATGTCTATTACGTTGATAAAGAATCCAATCCCCCAAATGTGCCTCAAGCACGACCAATTGAAAATTTTTGGGGACATTTGGCACAGAAGGTTTACGAGGAAGATTGGCAAGCTTCAACAGAGCAAGTTTTGATTGATCGCATTCAACTAAAACTACAAGAAAATGATTTAAACTTTTTACAGTCGCATATGAAAGGCGTCAGAGCAAAATTGATATCAATTGCAGATGGTGGTGTTTTTTCATAAAAAAAATAATATATTTTTATTAAAAGATAAATGCTTTATTTTAAAAAAATATAATATTAGTTTGTTTTTTTATTTATAAATAAGTTATTGACGTTTTTATTTTGTCCGATAACTTCCGCATCACCCGTTAGAATTTTACCACCATCACCGTTAAAACAGCACGGAGACTATAGCTTAAGATAAACAGTTTGAAAAAGCCCAAAAAAGAGTACCAAGCAAGATGCAATAAAATCAGAGACAATTAAGGATATGTAAAACTGGTTTACGACTCAAACAGTTACAAACTGAAAACGTAATATAATATATTGAGTTTTTTTAAATAATATCCTGACAATTTATTTAAATAATATCCTGACAAATTATTAAAATCATAATGAGCGAGATATATTATCTTTTCGAAATGATAATATATCTCGCGGGCACCTTTTACGTTCCGAGAAAATCCATTTTAATTAAAACAACAAATTCAAAAGTGTACAATTTCATCTTATGATTTTTAAACAACAAATCAGGTATTTGTTGTTATGTCCTCAGGTATTTTGCTTTTCTTACTTCTTCTACTTTCTTAAGTACTATCTATAATATCAAAACATGAAGAGAAACTTAGGGGGCAGGTCACTAAGTTTCTCTTCATGTTCCAAAACATGAAGAGAAACTTAGTGACCTGCACCATAAGCTTCTCTTCATGTTTTTTAATTGCCTTTAAAGTTAGATTAAAAATAACAAACAAGATGTTCAATTACTTCTTTAAAAATTTTTTTTTTAAACTTGGGGGTTAATATTGCAGCGATGCAATATTAACCCCCAAGCTGATTTTTGAACGCAAGTTAAAACATTTTTTGAAAGTTTGATGACTGTCATAAGTTTTACTGTAAACATAACCTCAGTATCTTTTCACCATTAAAATTTCTATTAACAACTCTTTCCAAAATAGTTAAGATAACTCGGGGGCACCAATTTCACTTTCTATTCCGAGTAAATCTATTTAAAGTTCGTCATAAATTCTAAAGTGTGTGATTTCAGTCTATGATTCTTAGACAAATAGTTTTTCCTCAGTGTTAAATAAGCCAAAAGTTTAGCCGATCATAACTCAAGAAATAAAAATAAGTAAACAAAAAGAATTTACAGGCTTTTTTTTTCCCCTATCAGCTATCATCTGCGTTGTAAAACGGTACAAGATAAAACGAGACGAAACGATAAAAAATATCATTTTGATAAAACCAGTACGAAACGAAACATTTTTATACAACTTTGCAAAAATAGGTACAAAACGAAACAAAATTTTCAAGTTTCAAAAAAGGCAACACCAAACAAATATTTTACTAAATTTACTTAATAAAATTTTCGTGAAATATAGCTATATTTGTGTAAACAATGTTTACATAAACAAATTTATTGTTCTCCGAATATTTTTTCTATTTTTATACTGCATAGGCGTATAGGCAAGCTCCTTGTTAGAAAATGGGTATCGATACAAAGATTAATAATACTTTGATTAATGGTTTAAATTTTTATTCAAAAACTAAACTTTTTTCATACAATTTTCTAGGATGTAAAGTAAAAAATAAATTTGAGACTTGTTTATAATCAACAATTTCATTGTAGTGGATATTCATGATGGCTAATGAACCAAATTTATCTGCAGTCATACTGGCTCTCAACCATGTCTTTAATCTTTACGGTATACGGGTAGTGTACATCCAATCTTTAGAAGCTCAAAGAGATTAGGATATTGATTTATATCGCAGATTTTAATTGCTTTAGCTAGAGTATTAGGCATATCTTCAGGTTTAATAACAGACCTTTTTTTTTCCAAAATATGAATTCTTGATCTACAGCTTCTGAGTTTGGAAGATCACTTTTATACATTTCAACTAACTCGTGGAAAGCAGTTATCTCCTCACTGCAAATTATTAAAGGAACCAAGCATAATACCTTAGCAGCAGTGCAATTTTTCATTTGGAATCGTATTTTGATTTTCATAATGATTCTAGGAATTGTTAGTTCTACAAATAATTTACTTGCCATACAAGTAGCTTGTTGGTAAACTGCCTAAGTTTATTTTTCAAAAATTTTTCGTAGATGGTTCAAATTATCGATAGTATTTTTGAATGTTGTTGTATGCAAACACATTATCAGTTATGCGCTTTTGTAACCTCTCTTTTATATACGACAACGGCTGAAGTAAGCGGTACAAAGTTATAATACCAATTATGAATTTGAACTTAGTGAGCGCATTAAGGAGTGGTTCGCCTCTCCCTTTCCTTGTGTGTCCCAATCCATACTAAACTCTATATTGAACTGTTCTATATTAAAGTGCATTCCTAAAATAATCTCTAATGCCTCTGCCATAAATGGTATAGCTAAATAAAAGTATTTATATACGGCATCTCTTTCTGACCATCTTGTTTTGCACATCCCTATCAAAATCTTTTTTCTTTCAGTTGATTGACAACGGATCTCTGTAACATGCTCCAGCAACCTCTCTCTTTTCGGAGAGGTATTGAAATAAATGGATATATATCTGTATACCTCCAAAATGTTATAAATGATTGGTATTTTTGATGTTGCAGCAATTGATAAATTCAAATTATGTGAGCCACAATGTGTTACAATTGCTTTTGTGATCCCTTTAAAATATAGCTGGCAATACCTTTTTTTACAGATTGCATGTTCGGTGCGCCATTGTAACACTGGCCTCTACAAGAACTAAGATCAATTCCACTTTCGCTATAAAATTTCATCAAGCTTTCCCCAATATGTTTGCCTGTTATTCTGTCAAGTTTCAAAAAGTCAAGAAATACTTCTCTAATTTCTTTTTCTCCGTTCACGTATCTCATACATACTGTTGGTTTGCAGTTGTTACCTCGTCTGCTAAAATTGAATAGTAATTTGTAGCTTTGCTTTCATTAATTAGCCGCTCTTGTATACATTTCTTTCCAATTATATCAATTAATTCATTATGACTCTTGGGGCCAAGGTAGCTGACATCTTTGCGTAATGGTGTTTGTATATGTGCATTAAGTTCAGCATTATGGCGAGCTATTTCTTGCACAATTACAAGAAAGTTTCCAGTATTACCTTTTTGGTCTGAGTTTTCCACACACTTTTCATAAGTTCCACAAAATGCAAGTCCTTATTTCTCCATCAAATGCACTATTCTATCTAATGTTTCAACAATGTACGTGTACATTTGTACGGGTGCATTTGTTGTCGTGTACAATGTACGGGTACATTTGTTGTCGGTTTCTTAAAGTGCTATCGCTTTGTAATGGAATGATTTGTCTTAGATCTTCAAAACGACAACAAATACCATTAGCTTGTTTGATAGCTTCTTTATGGTATC
This sequence comes from Hydra vulgaris, assembly GCF_038396675.1. Lineage (NCBI taxonomy): Eukaryota > Metazoa > Cnidaria > Hydrozoa > Anthoathecata > Hydridae > Hydra > Hydra vulgaris. Next base: position 75,913,423 of record NC_088931.1, read on the forward strand.
TATTGCCTATATGTAGATTTTGTTTCTTTAAAATATTGTGCCATTACTTAAATCCACGGTTAACAAAAGCTCTCAAAGATTTTTTTTTTATCCTGCTATAGAAATAAAATGCTGTATATGCAGTAGACTGCGTCATCACTTTTGCTGTAGACAAATTTATTTTGTAAATATTCTTCTTTACAAGCGCGTTTGCAACCATGTTTTAATGTTTTGGGAAATTGAAAATGTATCTTCTGTTTTAAGTTATTCGTAAACATTTTGTATATTTCATGTGGTGATAATTCTCGATTTCCGCGCAAGAGTTCGTCAGTATCATATCGATTTTCTTCTTCTTTAAAATAACATTCTTTTAAATTTTTTTGGTCTACTTCGCATGACAAGCTTTTGTTAACATTATTATCATCTTTAATGACTTCCTCTTTTTCTTCTACTTCGGGTAATGTTTTATCGGTTCAATTTTTAGAACTGTCGATAATAAAAAACACTTGAAACGTAAGTAATTAATAATAAACTTTCAGATCTTAAACTATACCAAAATTAAAAAAACTCGCGTAAACATTACAATAAAAAACAAGTAATAACAAAAGTACTATCATAAAAAAATTTAAGGTATAGATAATATCTATATCTAGTTAATATCTATATCTAGTTAATATCTAACTAATTATTATAAAAAGAAGATCAAAGTAACTTTTTACTTAAAATTCAGCTAACGATTTGCATTTCTTTGCAGAATTTTGAAGCTCTTTTCTATCAGCTGCTTGTTTCCTAATTTGGTTACGCATGTTAACTCTATCGTTTGCTTGAATTAGTATTAGTAGAGAATTGTAATTACAGTGTAAACTATTGAGAGACTATTTTTCATTTTTCGTTTACAAAAGATTGCACAATGCAATGACTTGTAATGACGCTTACGTTTGTAAAACAATAAAGTAAAAATTGGTTAATGAGAATGATTCATAAAAATCAAATAATTATCATAAAAATTTTGATTAAATATTTTGACATCGAAAAGAGTCTAGAAATAATTTTTGGCGTCAAATTAAAAAAGACACTTTGCATAAAAAGGGGTTCGATCGCACCCAACGATCTCCCCCCCCCCCTTCCCCACCTACGGGCCTGGAATTAGTAACCAGACTAGTCTATGGATAGACTTACAACACAGACATAGACAATTCTGTATGTCGTAATGGACACAACAAATGTTTAATTTTTTGTCCTTGTTGTGTCTATCAAATTTTTGATGGTGTCCTAAGATTGCTCAGTTAAAAAATAATTTTCACTTCATAAGTCTACAAAGCATAATTTTTTGTCTATTTGGTGTCTATGATTTTGTCTAAATTTACTTGATTTCATAAAACCAGAAATCTTTCATTACCGTATTATTTGAAGATTGTTATGTAGTAAATTTATAATATTAAAAAAATATTGATATGACATCAAAACTCCAAATGACGATCATTGCCCATGATTAATTATTGTTTAAAACTTGCGTACATATTCATCAATAAAATGAAAGTAAAAAACATTTTTCTTTTTCACTATTGTTTTATTCACAAACCTAAATAAATTTTAACACCTATTGGAATCTTCTACTTACTAATCCACATTTTATAAAGGACAACTCCTTGATCACATATTTTTAAAATAATTTTATTGAAGGTGATAAAGATTTTAGTGACTAAGGAAAATTTTTTAAATGATAAACTTACCTTCAACTTTTTTGAAGTAATCCCAAACTGGAGAGGGCATTTTAAAAATAAACTTTCACGCACATTCACTGAGAATTGAAAAACAACTGAACTGAGTAATTAATGAACTTCAATTGAGCACAAAATAGTCCATTTTGAGGTTTTTAAATAGACATTAACTTTTAATCAACAGCACACGCTGGACAAAAAATTAAAAAATGAACTTCTGTTAGAAAAATTGTATTTTTAATTTTGTGCTCGTTTTCAGTTTTTGAAACGATGCTGCAGTGAAAATTTAATTACTCGTTATAAGTCCAAATTATATATTAAATAGATCTTCTATACCTCATTAAAAAATCGAGATTGTTCATTTAGTGTCCGTTTTTAAAATGATTGTCTAGAAAGACAAACATTTTTTATAGACAATTCATTTTTGATAGTTGTAATTAAAATTGTTGCAATTAGTGCTTTGTCGAAGTCTATTTTTGTCCTTTTATAATAAGTCCATTAGAGATTGTCTGGTTGCTACCTGGAATATCAACAAAAAAAACTTCTTATGTTGATTTTGATTTATTTACCGCCATTTTTAAAAAACGTGGGTTTGTTTACATTCTGTGAGCGCAGCCTCGTTTCAAGGAGTCTTTAATAATAAGCCCTAAATACCGCGAAATTTTATAATAATTGTGGACACGCACATTAGAAAATAAATAATATGCAGTTGGTAAATAATGTTACATTATGCATATCATTTAGCCATTTTAAAAATTTAACATTCCCTGTAACTGGCCTAGAATTTATTTTTAAGATTTTGTATTAAAGTGTTAATCCAAAACTGTTTCAAAAATTAAATTACTTTTTTTGAAAAAAAGTAATAATTTATGAAGCAATTTTTTATAAAGCTCCAGTTAAGCGACCTAAAATATTTTTACTTTTTTGTTGATTGCGCATTCGTGAGAGGAGACTTTTTAAACTTAAGGAATATTTATTGGCTTCAGCACATACATCAACTATCTTATAGCCTGCTGCTACAAAATAGTGTGCTGCTACATCGACTAAGAGTTTAACATGTGGCAGCTGTCTTTTTTCTTTAATTATTCCATTAAATAATCCTTATGTTTTAAAAGTCTCCACTGACGAAAACGCAACAAGCAAAACAAAAAGAATCGATTTAGGCCGCTTAACATAAAAAGGAATTACATTTTAATATTAACAAGTATTTTTACTGGTTTTTACTAATCACAATAATTGAAGTTAATCATTATTAGTTAATTATCAGTTTATAATTAAGGAAGTTAATAATTTTTTTTATTGATGTGCTTTCCATCAGGATTTTTTTATATTCGGGTATTTCTCACAAAGTAACAGTTCTTAAAATCCTCTAAATAGGTGTATTGTCAGTAAAAGGTTTCTACAAATAAAAATAAATCTTTCTAACATTGCTAGAAATGCTTTCATTGCCTACATCAAAAATATTTATCCTCAGTAAAAACACTCAACAAAGTTCTAACACATTGTTATTACTGTCTTATATTTTCAATTAATTTTGTCTATTTTTCTAAATTATTACAGTTTTAAGTTTTCCCCTTTTTTTAAATCTATTCAGTTACCTTTTCTTCTACTCCTTACCCTTCTGTTTCATAAATATGAAACAGAAGGGTAAGAAGTATGTGTGTATATATTGCCCTCAAAGTTTTCCAGGCAAAAATCTTATCTGCTAGGGTCCATTCTGTAAAGATCCCAACCATAAGTATGTTACTTCTCTTGTAATGGATGTGTGGAACAAGGCTGGTTTTGGAGAATTCCTCATTGTAAGGAGTATGTGTGTATATATGTCTGTGCATATAAGAATATGTGTATGTATAATACAGGGTGTCTGCCAGATCAGGGAAAAGTCAAGGAATTCAGATGTCTTCAAGAAAATCAAAGAAATTAGGTCAAATTTTAGAAAAATTAGGGGAAAAACCAGGGTTTTCATTACTTATTTTATTTTAGAAGCTCTTTAATTAGGAGTCTTTTTTTAACACTCAGTTTAACTCCAAGAAAAGCAGTTATTTTTTTTGAACTTGATTAGTAGCTAGCTTTAAGTAACTAATTAACTAGTACCTAACTATTTGTTGTTATTAGTCAGTTGTTTCTTTTTTCTTTAGACTAGAACAAGTTTAAGTAAATTAAATAATGAACTTAACATATTTTGATGATCAGTGGTTACAAATACCAGAATATAAAGCTTGGTTAATGTGTGGGAGTATAAATACCTCTGTAAAGTGTAGTTTGTTCACATCCAAGAAATAAAATTGAACTGTCTAATATGGGCCAGAAAGCATTAAAAAGTTATTCAACAAGAAAGAAGCATTGTGAACATTTGTCTCTTCACTTAAAAATGACAT
>NC_088931.1:75922500-76002500 GCF_038396675.1 Hydra vulgaris
AACTTATTTTATGGAAGTAAAAAGCCCAGGTTAATGAAATGTTTTGATCCTCTTCAGAAGTATGATGAAAACAGTAGTCTTTTTACAAGGCCTGAATTACAAACTTCAACAGAAAATCTACCAGTTTCTGAGTATGTCTCTGACATAAGTTCCAAAACAGAAAGATATCCAGAAAAAGAGTGTTGTACTTGTCCTACATTGGCTAACATTCATGAGACTATTGATATATCTTCACCTGTCAGAAGATCTTCTTCTCTTCACTCTTCAAGTACTAACGGTTCAGATTCTGAAAAAAGTTTTACTTTAGCTGTAGTTAATGAAAACAAAACTGCTGCTATATCTTTATCACCTATAGCAAGTAATTTAAAATGTGATAAAAGCCTGTATTCAAAAAAAAAATTTATCTGTTGTAATGACAACTTTAAAAATGAGGAATCAAACTCATTGTCTTCAAGTAAATTAAAATCCAAACAAAGAACAATATCCAGTTATTTCAATCAATCTTCAGCTCCAGCTAAAGAAAATAGTCAATCATCACCTAATTCTCATTCCAATAACAAAAATCTTGATTATTCAGCTAAATTATTCCACCAAGTTCTACTTAAACCCTGCAAAACCGAAAACACTCAAATGTTTGTAAAATTAGTATAAATTTACATATATTTTTTTAATAGATTATGAAAATATGTGTGAAAGTTTGAACTTTTACAAATATAGTATTTTCATTTTGATATTTTTTAATTTTTTGAATTAGTACCTTCACGCCATTTGACTTACAGCTATCACCTGGAGAAAAGCGTAAAAGTTTACCTAAAAAGCTTACTCCAAAGAAATGTATAACTAATAATTCTGGAAAAGAACAAACTTACATAGTTAGTCATCATTTTATCTTTAATATATTAGTTATTATTATTGATACTATTATTTTATTATTATTATTATTACATATTGTTTTTCTTGTGGTTGCCACTATCCTAATATATTTGCACACTTAAAGTTTAAAAATGCTGACATTTAAAGTTTTTTAGAAAAGTAAGAAAGAAAAAAAGAGTAAGAAAAAAAAAAAAAAAAGGTTTTTTTTTGCTGTAATAAAAGTCTTTTATACCTAGATGAAACCTGCTCAAAATCTCAGTTAATGTATGTACTAAAGCCCTAGCAACTCCCTATTTCAGTATGATGAATTTATGCTAAGCTAAGTATGCAAAGATATTCCATAAACAACAAAAGTTATTTTTAAAAATTTATTGGTTCCTATTCCATAAACAACAAAAGTTATTTTAAAAAATTTATTGGTTCCTATTGATTTCAAAAAAATTAAGTAGTTAATGGTCCGAAAATACAAAAGATAATTTGTATATTATAATTATTTTAAAAATTCCATAAAAGAATTTTTGGTACCCCTTACACCTGTTTTTAGAATACGGTTTGCTTTTTTGCATGAGATAAGAAGAATGGTTGGTATTTTATTTTTTGATAAAAACTTTAATAGGTTTTATTATTTGGGTGGTTGGGGGTAGCAGATATTACTTTTTAATTGTAAATTTATAATATATAATAGTTTGATAATTTCATATTTAATTTAATTTTTTTTAAGATTTTTCAGCCAAGATTTTATTTTTTGTCTTTAAACTTAAACAATAATCAGCCACAACCAGTGATTATTAGCTTTATATACATATATTGACTATATATGCGTATATTAACTTTATGTATATTATTAACTTCATATACAGCTAGTATTTTTTACTTATTTATTTGTTCTACTACCTTTTTTATAACTAATTTAATTTAATGTTATTCTACAATAGAAGTTTGAAATTTCTATGAGCTTAAAATCTATCGAGACCCAGCTATAGTAGACAAAAGAACAACTGAATTAATCGTTATAGTTATTTTTGAATTGGTCAACCAGCTCTAAAGCAATACTGAAGTCTGGTAACTATTCTAATAAGGCACTACACAATTGCTTAAAAGTTTATGTCTGGCTGATTTAATAGTAATCTCTCTATGGAGTCCGCACCGCGTAGACCACCAGCTGGGCTATAACTCAGGTTCCACAACTGCGGCTATAACTTCTGTACTTGTTCAAACTGTTTAATGCGCAGTATTCAGAGGACAAACATAAGATGTATAGAGTTTGAGAAGCATACACACATTCCACTTTTTTTAAAGATTCTCTTGAGCATTTTTAAAACTATATTGGCTTTTGTTGTTGCTTGGTTTATTTGGTCAGGCTATTTGATCTTAGTGTTTATATAAATTCCTAGTGTTTTTTCAACGCAGTCATTCTCTAATTAAATATAATTTCCAGTATTATCTACCATGTAAAGAGAGTCATTGAGGTATAATGATCTACCATGAAACTTTACACTTTCTGATGCTGAAATCCTTACACCACAGTTTAGACCACTCACTTAAAGAATCTATGTCAGTCTGAACAAGGACAAATTCATGAACTCTTTTTGATTTGGCAACTAGTTGACTATCATCAGCAAACAATTTACAATAGTTTTCAACAAGTACTGGTATATCATTAATAAAAATAAGAAACAAAAGTGGTCTTATGATAGAGCCTTGGAACACACCACTCAACACATCAATCCGATCTGAACAAACTTCATGCAAAATAACACGCTGCCTCATCCATCAATAAGCGCTTCAGTAATAATATCTAGAACCTGTAGAAGATTAGTTGCACATGATTTTAATTTTACAAATCCATGGTGATGATCCAGATGATCAGCCATCATATCACATACAATTTTCTCCATTAATTTGCCAACTGCAGAGGTCAAAGAGATTAGTTTACAATTACCTGAATATGTACATAAACCTTTTTTAAAGATTGTTGTGATGTTTGCCTGTATCTAAACATAAGGAACCAGGCCTGATTCAAATGAATTTATAAACATAAACGAAAGCCGTACACTGAAACTTCTGCTGCAGTTTTTTAATACAAATGGATGAATGGCAGCGATATCAATACCTTTGTTATTATCCAACTTAGAAAGAAGTAGTTCAATTTTATTTTGAATAAAAAGTGCCTAAAATTTTGGTTCACAGCAGAGTTTAGTACAAAAGGAAAGTCCGGATTAACTGTATCATTGGTTGGTTTAGAGAAGGCTTTGTAAAACTGGTCATTCAGACAATCAGCAATAGCTTTTTTATCGACAAGTTGAGTACCATCAGAATTTAAAAGTGGTTGGATTTCACTAGCACAAGGTTTTTGTCTGTTTACATATGCATAGAGCTTCTTTGGATTTGATTTAAACACTTCAATTATCTCATTTTCATAGTTTCAAACAGCTTCTGCAAATAACTTCTTGACTAATCAATTTTTCTTATTGTACAATATACAGATTTTATCTTTATATTTAAAAGAACAACATTGAAATTTCATAAAGTCTATATTTCTTTCTAGACGCAGTTCTAATCTCAGCATTAAACCACTTTGGATTACATTTACCAAGTCTGAATGAACTGATTTGCTTAGGACTAAATTGTTCACAAAGAGAGGTGTTAGCTAATATAAATAATTCAAAGCACTCATCAGCTAATATAATATTTTCATCAGCTAATATAAATATTTCAAAGCACTCATCTTTATACTAATTATTTCTGTCCCATCTAATGCATCAAGAGCTAGACTAAAAGCATTACTAAAATAACCTTTTTCATAGATAAAATTTAATTTATGAAGAACAGGTACATTGATTCGGGAAGATAGTTGTAAGTACCATAGTAAGAAACAATGAAGGCAATTTTTTGCTATACAGCAAACAGTAGGTCCAACAACAATATTAAAAATGCAATCAAGGTTGGCAGAAAATGCTAAGTCTAATTTGTTGTTAAAAAAAGTTCTGTAATAAACAGGGAGAAAAAACAATTGCTAATATTTTTAAGAAATTCACGACTAGCAGGTCTACTAAAAGTTAAAAACCACTCTTTGCACATTTAAAATAATAATAATAATAATAATAGTAATAATAATAATAATAATAGTAATAAAAATAATAATAATAATAATAAAAAACAGAGCTATTTTAAATCAAATATGAGTTGGAAAGAGATCACAGTATTATTAAAATTAATTAAATTAATTTTAATAGTATTTTTTATAGGTTTTCATTCAATTAGCTTCAGGTAAAGTCAGTTTTAATTTAGTTCTAGTAAGATTTATTATAAATCGTTTGTTAAAATTTTATATTATATAATTATTATATTTTTTTGTCAACAAATATTTCTGAATACAGTTTTTCTATCTTATAACAACTTTAATCTGGTGTTTGATCTTATAGAAGTGCTAATAGCTATTTTTTACTTACAGGTAAACAATTATTAGCAAAGCAAAAAACAACAATCCTTTTATTTAAATACCACATGGTTAATGATTTTTCTTAGTGTTCACAGCCTCTGTTGGTTTAAAAATTCAGTATATTGTATTATTTAATTAAAAATGAACTTAAATAAACTGTTATACATAACATATTTTTTGTCTATATTTAAATGTTTTTAAAACAGTTTTTGCTTTTATTCACAATTTAAAAACATAATGATCACAATCTTATTCAGGCTAAACTGCATAATTAGAGCTCATACCAATTTTTGCTAACCAGTTAGTGATTTTTATTAGAAGTTAAAAAAAGAATATAAAATAAAATAAAAAAAGCTCTAATCAATCAAAAGAACTATACAAGACTTATAGTTCTTTTGGTTGTTTTAAATCAAGACAATTAAAAGGTTTTAAATTTGAGCTTCAAGATATTCTATATGTGTGTGTGTGTATATATATATATATATATATATATATATATATATATATATATATATATATATATATATATATATATATATATACATATATATATATATATATATATATATATATATATATATATATATATATATATATATATACATATATATATATATACATATATATATATATATATATATATATATATATATATATATATATATATATATATATATATATATATATATATATATGTATATATATATATATATATATATATGCACACACACGCATATACAAAGAACTGATGTTCCAGGAAAAAAACTAGACGAATAAGAGTTTTTGGAGCACTTAGGAAATAATGAAAGAAAAAGGATGAGATTTTATTGAATGACAAGTAACACGAGAATTTTAGTAGATGGCACAAGAGATGTTAGCTCTTTAGAGCAGTGCCCATTATAGTATTTGTAGAAAAGAGAAAGAGAAGCAACATTATGACAATGTGATATTGGTTGGAGGTTGGCTGCAAGAGCAGTTCCAACTATGTTTACAATGTGTTTTTGCACCTTGTCTAAGAGAGAAAGAGCATCATTAGAAGATCTGTCCCAGATATGGCAACAGTATTCCATACAAGGCTGGATTTGAGATTTATAGAGATAGAGAATAGAATCCAGGGTAAGAAAGTGTCAAGCTTGATAAAGATATGCAACCTTAGCAGATGCTAATTTTGCAACAGATTTGATATATGGTTTCCAAGAAAGATCAGAAGTAAGATTTAATCCTAGAAGATAAAGGGTAGATGGCTCATCAAGTACATTATTGCTTATAAATATAGGAAGATCTAAATTATTGCAATAACGATTGGCTGAAAAAAATTGGGTCTTATCTGAATTAAAGTTCACCAGCCACTGTGAGCCCCATGCTGTAAGAGAAGTGAAATCGTTTTCCAGCTCAGATGCCCCCTCCAAGCAATCAGAGAGTATGGGCTTCTTATCATGACAAGAATAAATGGTAGTATCACCAGCGAACAATGCCACCTTAGATGTGAGAATATCTGGAAGATTGTTAATGTAAATTAAAAAGAGTATAGGGCCGAGAATTGAACCTTAAGGAACCACTGAAGTTATAGAATATGAAGAAGAGTACTGTCCATTGAGAACAACTTTTATACTATGATTGGAAATAAAGGATTAAATAATCTTAAAGATGTTACCAGATACACCGTAAGAAGAAAGCTTATGGAGAAGACCAGCATGCCAAACTTTATCAAAAGCTTTAGAAATGTCAAGAGCGATGGCCTTAGCATCTCCACCTTTATCTAATGCACTATAAAACCTATTGGTTATTACTGTTAGCAAATCAGCTGTAGAATGAGAAGGTTGAAATCCATATTGATGGTCAGAAAGTAAGTTATTAGATTCAAGATAAGAGATTAAGTGTTAGTTAATTAGAAAGATTCAAAAACCTTGCATATGATAGGAAAAAGCTAATGGGACAGTAGTTAGACGAATCAGATTGCTCTCCAGAATTTTTGAAAATAGGAAGAGAAAAATGCTGCTTTGCAACAGGCTGGAAAACAAGACTCTGATAAGCACGTTAATTAGTTTTGAAAGTATAGATGAGAGCTCCGGAGAACATTTCTGCAAGACTATAACAAGTATGTTGTCCGGACCACAAGCTGTAGAAGAGTCTAATCAGGAAATCACTTTAGATACAGAACTTTAGATACAAATCACTTTACAGTCTTCTCCATTAGACAACCGCTTTTGAGCTCTTGCAGTTTAGTGCTCGCCCACACGCCTGCCAATACTATGGCTGGTGCTTTTTTAAGCGCTCGCCAAAATATTTCAAGCGTGTTTTTAATTTGCAACAGATTTTTTTTCTTAATCAAAGTCTAATTAAAGAGGTATAAAAAACAAATATTTTTTAAAATCACGCATGCCAGACAAATAATTACTATCTAGCCAGCGCTTTTTCGTGTGCTGGCGATAAATTTCAAACGAAGAAGACTGACTTAAAACACATTTACTCTTTTAGTATTCTATTTAACAGTCAAAAAGCACAATGAAACTTTGACATTATTGCTTTTATTCTTTTTTTTTCATTTTTCTGTAACTAAATATTTCTTTTTCAATAAACTTTCTAATAACTATTTTATTTTTATTTATATTTAATTTGGTTTTTACTTATTTTTTATTTATATTTAATTTGGTTTTTACAACTTTTTATGATTGGCCAACATTTTAGAACATTTTCTTAAAATAATTTTTTTTCAATTTGTATAACTTCTGTTTTGTGTAGACATTCTTTTACATTTTGTTGACTTTAAATTTACCCTATTATTCTCAAAATGTTTTTTAAAGTTTAAAAATCCTATTTTTTTATTTATGCTTTTTGAAAATCTTTCTTTTCTTTATATGGTATCTATTATGTCTTTATATGGTATCTATTTTGTCTTTATATGGTATCTATTATGTCTTTATATGGTATCTATTATGTCTTTATATGGTATCTATTATGTCTATATATGTTATTTATTATGTTTATATATAGTATCCATTTTGATTTTAAATAGTAGCTATCTTGTTAAATTTAGTTAAACGGAAAGAAATTCATTAAAATTATTAATTTAAAATTTGATTACATTAATAACAAATCAAAACAACTTATGGAAACAACAAGAAAATAAAAAAAGCTTCTCTTTTACCTGCTTAAGTTCATGTAACTTAATATTTCAAAATAGTGGGACCAATCATGCTGTCATTATGTGCTAAAAAAATCAGTCTTATTCTAAAAGTAGATACAAAAGTATAAAAAGAAAATTAATTTAAATAATCAATTGTAAGAATATTTTTTGGAAATATATATTTCTAATTTCATAAATATGAAATACTGCTATATATATATATATATATATATATATATATATATATATATATATATATATATATATAATATATATATATATATATACCGTATCAAATTTTCTGAATTCTTTTGATATACATTTACAGAAACTAGTAGGAAATATTTCTAGAAGTTATTCTTATGGTTGATCCCAGGGATCCGAAGATACAAAAAATTTAAATTTGTATACATGTTCCATAAGTTCTTGTATGTTTTAATATGATAATATGTTTTAAAAGTGTATTTAATCATAGAAATTTATTGTCCTAGAGTTTTGCCTAATTATTTACCCCATTCTACCATTTACTTGCAGATAAATGCTTAGTCCAAAGTATTTCTATTCATAGTTTATTTTTCATAATTAAATACAATCTGCAAATATGACTACTGCTTATAATAATTTTACACACTGTAGGACTTGGGTCAAAAAAATTTTGGGCATGTTACTTGCACCATTTGTGGCATGGTTTATACAAAATCACAAGTGGATGATGAAACTCAACATGCAAAGTATCACGAGAAACTTGTGCAAAAACTGAAATTTCCAGTGAGTTAGTTATTAAGTTTTAAGTTGATCTGATTTTTCATGCTTTTAGATTTTTTAACACTTTTAAGCAACAATGTTGAGCTAGTGCAAAATGTTTTTAATGAAGTTGAAACAATTTGTAAAAAAGGTGTAACCCTTAAAAAGTTGATTGCTCTGTGGCTTACTTCAACTTAAATTTTTATATCAATTACTAGAATCAAAATGTCAAAACTAGTTCTTATATTTATAATGTAACTTTGTATAATTGCTTTATTGAATGTATGTAAATTATAAAATTGAACATAATTTGATGAGGAAATTCAACTAAGAAATTACATATTTCTTATTTTTGATTGAATTGATCATGAGATAATACTGTTTCATTGCCAAAGTTCGCTTTCAGATAAAAATTTTATAAAAATGAGTTAAAATATAGTTTAAACTAAACTATGTTTAAATTAAAATTTGTAATAAGTATTAAATAGTAATAAGAATTAATATTAAAAGTTAATTTTTTTTTTAATTCAATAATTATTTTTTTAAATTATTAAACACATTTCTTAAAAAAAGAATTAAAAGTTTAAAGGAATGATAAATATTAATTCTTAAGTAATGTTCAATATAAAATTAATTCAGTTTTTTATATTTATACAGTCAGCTATTTGAATTTCTTGCAATATTAAGGACCCTGCTCGAAAAATTTGGAAGTCTTAAGTTTAAAAAAATTAGAGCAAGAGCTAAGCATTGTTTTCTAGCTCATTCACGCCATTAGTACCGATGCTACTAATGCCATAAACCTAAAAGGCTCAGTTTGATGCACCAGAAATGTTTTTGAATTTTTTTGATTTGGACAAAAGCAAATCCTGAAGCTTTTAGTTCTGAAATTCTCTTAAACTATTTTCTTTAAACCTTGCTGATATTTTATCTTTTTAAATTTTTTTAGGGTTGGAAAAATGAACGCGTGGTGCAAGAATTTTACGATGGGCGTATCATATTGGTGAAGAGCAGTGACAATCACTTACATCAAAAAAAGGTTTTCTGTTCCTTCATTCTGTTTATAATAAATTGTTCATCACCTTTTTGTGTATGTAAAATATTTAAAAAAAGCAAAAATCTATATTAGATTTTTTTTTTACTAGTTTTTACTATTTTATACTAATTGGGAAAGAGTTCCCAATTGGTATAAAGTTCCCAAAAGTTCAAAAAATGATGGTTACAAAAAATAACCTATATAAGGCTCATTTAAAACATTTAAAGTGTTACGCAAGACATGTTGAAAACGTAGTTAGTGTGGATAACAAAGAAATGAATTATGTTGATCAAGAACAATGGGTTTTCTTGTAAAAAAAAATAAGGGAAAAAGCATCATCATTAACAAGTAAGTTCATTCATTCGAAAGTTTAAAAAAATCTTTATTTTTTAATTGACGTCAGTTATTCTCTAGTTTTAGATTTTTCATTGCGTTTATTATATTGCTTTTTATTTATTTTTGTTATTCAAAAACTCTTTATTTACATTTTTACTGCTGCTATTATAAGACAAGGTACTAAAATCTTCGTATAATGATAAATAATATACTTAAAAATAAGTATTAACATTTTTTTTATTAAGGGAATCAAATAAACTGTCGCAAAACTAAATTTGCTGGTAAAGTACAACAAAAGTAACAACAACAACAACAACAACAACAAAAATCTAAAATGAAACTTTCAATGAAACATATCATTTATGTTATATTTGCATAAAACACCAAAGAGGATAAATTATATTTACATTAATTTTTATAACTTTTTTAAATTTTATTAACAAATGCAAAAATTTAATTAACAAACACAAAAGTTACAAATACAAAAATTAATTATATTTTTAATTTTAAAATACAAAATTTGTTAGATATTTAAATATACTGCTTAAATTTACTAGCCGCCCTCGTGTGGTGAATGAATCTCACTCTGCTATATATATATATATATATATATATATATATATATATATATATATATATATATATATATATATATATATATATATATATATATATATATATATATGTGGCTATTTTCATGATGGAAGAAATAAATTTTGTGTTAAAAAGTTTCTAAAAACATTTTTTCTTTATTTGTAGTTTAAACACCTTGAAATTATTGTAAAAATAAAGTTTGAGTAGAAAATATTTGAAACAAGTAGACATATTTAATGAATGTTGCCAACTGTTTTCTCTTTTTATTTTTTGAAAAAGTGAGTAAAATTTGAAGGCAAGTTATTGCAACATTTTAAAAATATATATCAATATTTTTGTTTGTTTTGTATGTTTTGTTTACTTGAGTAAAAAGACTTTTAGAGTTTAAAAATAATTTAAGTGCTTTTTTGTCACATACATGTCTGATTTTTGAAAAAGTTGAAAGCCAATCCAAATAAAAAAGCAGTTTAATCTGCTAAAGCAAAACTAAGAATTGTAAAAAATCGTCTTTAAAAGAAAAATTATAAATCAATCTCAAAGACTAAGCTCATCTTAAAAATGTTTAACAAAGAGGAAAAGCATTGAAAAAGTTTTAAAAGCACTACCAAAATCAAAGAACAAGCTAAAGTCCTTTTTATTCTTTCAGATAGCTCTACGGTTTGGACTATTGTAATTATAAAAATTCAATACATTAACAAATTACAATACGATAATATTGTATGTAATACCTGAAAATTAATTAAAACATTTATTGTTATTGTATTGCTGTGATGAAAAACAGTTACAATAACTATTAAATTATTTTTGTTCTGTGATGTAAAACAATTACAATAACATTTGTATTGTAATGCTGGGATGAAAAACAATTACAATAGCTATTGTATTTTGTTTCTCATCAAAACAATAAAATACAATAGCTATTGTATTGTTTTGATGAAAAACAGTTACAATAACTATTGTGGTGTATTGTATTACTATTTTTAAGTCCAAAAGCTATTGCATTTTAAAGTATTTAGATTATTTTTCCATGCATTTATAATTAGTTGTGCACTAGAAAATTCAGAGGACCCTGTGATGTTCCTTTTTAGCAGTCACTTACATATATAAATTTTATTTATTTTGAGAAGTGAAGTGAAGCCAGGAAAGCCAAAGAAGTATATTATATTACGTATACTTAATAAATATTAAATTCAGGGATGTTTGTGGCACCCATTTCTAGCTACCATTTACATGTAAAAGTTTTATTTATTTTAAGTTCAATAATATAACTGTTTAAAGAAGAATTTATTTAGAATTAGCATTAATAATATTCATTCAAACTCATACAAATATATAATTTATTATATGTTTTAAATTAAATAATTATTTACTATGTGAAGTGAAAATTTTGAATTTTGTCTTAACTGATATAGAAATGTTTCACCGGATGATGATGTATAAGCTAATTGATTAACTACTTAAAACGCATGAAAAATTATAATATTATTAATATTATAATTAACTGCTAAAATTTATTAATATCATAATTAACCGCTAATGAGTAATAAATTATAGCATTATGAAGTCAGGTAACAGTTGACCACAGTAATTATATATTAGATTATCTAAACATGTGAAATACTTTTATTTTGCAACAAATATTTCTACATTTTTAGATTACTCATCAGCTATCAGACTGTACCGTTAAATTTTGTAGGAGGGGGGGGGGGTCATTTTTGAAAAATAAGGCAGTTTAGAATACCAAATAAATATTGTTCTTGATTTATGTAACAGAAGTCACTACTAGACCTAAAAGTCCAGTTACTTTATGGGACATATGCAGCCATAAGAGCCTCAAGGAAACAAAAGATAAAGTTATATTAGAGTTATATTTGATTAATTATTGAAACAATTGAATATTTGCCTAGTGTTAAAGGCAATAATTAAGTGGAAGAAATAGTAGTAATAGACTATGTATATATGTCTATCCCCAGCGGTAAATAAGGAACAGGTCAGATCAAACTCACTTTTATAGAGCTATTATAAGTTTGCAACTAGGACAAGTGATATTCGTAAACAAAGTAGAATAGAGTCAATAATTATATATAAGTTTATTTTTTAAGGTCTATTTCTAGGTCTTAGGCCTATTTCAAGGTCACATGACTCGGAGACTGGACTATTAATAAAATTTATTTATTTTGACATTCAATAATTTTTTTAATTGCAATAAAAACACATTGTTATTGTAATTAAAAAAATTATTGCATTAAAAGATAAGATGAATTACAATACAACATTGTTATTGTAGTGGGTCATTACAATACTTTTTTTTCAGATATTGTTATTGTATTATGAAGATAAATTGCAATACAATATTTATTGTTATTGTTTCTAAAAAAGTTAATACAATAACAATAGTTATCGCTTCTGTTATTGTTTTCATTACAATTGCAACAGTCTAAACTCTAGATAGCTCCACTTGTATAGAAAATCCAGGTCTACCTCCAGCATGTTTAAAGCTGTATGGCCTTTCTGAAAGTGATGTTTCAGCAGTTGTACACTTTTATAATAAAGATGAAGTTTCCCAAGTATCACAGAACAAAAAAGATTCAAGCCACTCGGATTCAATTATCTGATGGAAAAAAAAACAATATTCCGATATGTCATTTATTTTATACGCTTAAAGAAGCTTTCAAGTTATTCAAGGAAATGCGTCAGCACATCAAAATTGGACTCAGCAAATTTTTTAACCTTCTTTCACACAATGTAAAATCTGTTACCATATTTTTGCAAAGTGTTTGTTGTTGCAGTTTGCATGAAAATATGTGATTCGCGTAAGATACATTAACAAAATCAATTCAACTGCATTAACAAAATCAATTCAACCGCCTTAATAACTTTGTTTGTGAACCATACACATACCTATAACCATAACCATATAACTATATAACCATAACCTATAACTATAACCATAACCATACACATACCTAAATAACTTTGTTTGTGAACCATACGCATACAATTGTGCCTATGACAAATTGTTGCACGCAAAGGTATGAAACAGTTCAATAAGCACTTGTAAGCTGTTGATACATTTGATTTCCATGTAACCTGAGATGAGTAGAAAAAGCCTAAAACTAAAACAATTGCAAACATCAAAAAATTTCAAAGAAGTCTACTGTAACAGAACTAATCCTGGACATATCGATAATCCAAGAAAATATCAAGTAGCGGAAATAAAGTGGTTTACAGAATTGGAGTTACTGTTATGTGAATCACAGTACTGAGAATTAAATCTAGTCAATGCGAGATCAAGGCAGTAGAAGATTATGCATTAGCATTACAAGATTTACAAGTATCAAATATCTAGCATTGCGTCACTGAACTTGTGTTTTAATTTTTGTCTTGTGTCAGTTTTATGATAATAAAATTGTGTTTAACTTATATTATATAATTAAAGACTATTTTGGAGTACTAAAAAATTTTTTAGAGTTAAAGAAAAACTTTTATTAAAGAAAATCTTTCGGCATGATATGTCTCTGAACTACCGAATTACCCATATATATTCAAACATAAATATATATATACATATGTATGTATGTGTATATATATATATATATATATACATATATATATATATATATATATATATATATATATATATATATATATATATATATATATATATGTATATATATATATATATATATATACACACACATATATATATCTTTATATATATATATATATATATATATATATATATATATATATATATATATATATATATATATATATATATATATATATGTATGTATGTATAAATATGTATATACATACATACTTATATATACATACATATATATATATATACATATATATATATATACATACATACATATATATATATATATGTATATATATATGTGTGTTTATGTATATATATATATATATATATATGTATATATATATATGTATATATATATATATATATATATATATATATATATATATATATATATATATATTGATTGATATTTAATGCTGTTTTGTATTATAATAATAAAACAAAACTCATATATATATATATATATATATATATATATATATATATATATATATATATATATATATGTATATATATATGTGTTTATGTATATATATATATATATGTATATATTATTTATATGTATATATATATATATATATATATTTATTTATGTATGTATATATGTATATATATATATAAATATATATATATATATATATATATATATATATATGTCGTGACTGTTTCAAACCAAGCTTTACGGCTTCTTGTTATTTTTTGAAAATATTGACTTAAGCGGTGTTACTAAAACATTTATAACTTTTGAAATATTAGAGATAATTTTGTTTTGTAAAATGAATAACACCAATAAAATGTTTAATCTTACGACATTTAATGCATTAGTAAAAAAACTTCTTTTAGTTTAGAATAAACACAACAAATGATAAACTTGGCTGAATTTTGGTTAGTTATTTTTGCTATGAAAAAAAAAAATTTCGAAAAATAAATACAATTTTAGATGAATGCTTTTTATTTCAATTTTAAAAATATAACTAAGTACTAAGATTAGCAGTTTAGTTAGAATTTTTTATTTATTTATTAGTAATTCAGATATCTAAACAACAATCAATAAGAAATATAGAAGGTTATACTTTAACACTTATAGATAACAATGCTTAAATAGAATACTTTTAAGTAAACAATAGAACAACACAAAATAAAATATTCTAAAAAAAAATTATGATAATAAAAGTAAAAGAACATTCAGCTGTTAAATTAAAGCTTATAAACATCATCTTAAGAATAAGCAAATTATTAATATATATATATATATATATATATATATATATATATATATATATATATATATATATATATATATATATATATATATACATATATATATATATATAAATACATATATATATAAATACATATATATATAAATACATATATATATATATATATACATATATACAGTGGTGGCCAAAAGTATGGAAACTTTTTTAAAGTTACATTTTTTTTATTTGTATTAAATAAAACCAAAGTTATTTAACCCGAGTGTACTTGCAATAGTCTACTTTATATATACTACAAGTTTGAACTTGTCTTTTCTAAGACATTTTATTACATACTAATATTTCTTAATTTCGATTGGACAAAAGTATGGAAACTTGTTCAAACTTGTCACTAAACATAAACAAATCTTATCATTTAGAATTAAAACGTGTTAGAATTGACATCTTTGTTAGTTCATCATAGTTTACTTTTATATTAATCAGTATGGCACCGCGTAAATATTATTCTAGTGATATTAAAAATAAAATAGTTGAGTGTTTTAAAAATGGTAATAAACCAATTGATATTTCTCGAAATTTTCAAGTTCCAAAAGGTACAGTTTCAAAAATTATTAAAAAATTCAAAGAAAGGGGAACTGTGGAAGTGAAAATAAAACCTGGAAGACCAAGAAAAACAACAAAAAGACTGGATAAAGTTATAAAAAATGCTTTTACAAAAGATCCTAGAAATTCATCAAATGATTTAAAAGAAGAAATCTTGGAACAGCATGGAGTTTTATTATCTGACAGGACAGTTCATAGAAGGTTAAATGATGCGGGCTTATTTGGAAGAGTGGCTGTCAAAAAACCGTTAATTTCTAAGAAAAATAAGATGGGTAGATTTTTGTTTGCAAGGGAACATTTAAAATGGTCATAAGTTTCCATACTTATGACCAGGCCTAATTTAAAAATTTAATTTTTTTTTTGTATATGTGAATAAAAAAATATGTTTATTTTATTAAAAAGTTGTATTACGACTTCAATAAACATATGCATAATATGTAGTAAGTGTTGCATTTTTTATAAATAAATAAAAAGCATTTTTGAAAAGTTTCAATACTTTATATATATATAATTTATATATATAATTTTTTATATATATATATACATATATATATATATGTGTATATATTTATATATATATATATATATATATATATATATATATATATATATATATATATATATATATATATATATATATATTTAAACAACTTTAAAATGTATTCAACAAAATAGAGTGCTCAATGTTCTTAAAAGAACAGAACGGTTATATATTAGTAGAAAATCACTTAACAAAAATTTTTTTTCATTTTAAATTTGTTGCTAAGTGATTTTCTACTACTATACATATATATATATATATATATATATATATATATATATATATATATATATATATATATATATATATGTATATATATATATATATATATATATATATATATATATAAATATATATATATATATATATAAATATATATATATATATATATATATATATATATATATATAGAGAGAGAGAGAGAGAGAGAGAGAGAGAGAGAGAGAGAGAGAGAGAGAAAGATATAGATATATAGATAGATAGATATAGATATATGCATACATACACATATATATTATATATATATATATATATATATATATATATATATATATATATATATATATATATATATATATGCATATATATATATATATATATATATATATATATATATATATATGCATATATATATATATATATATATATATATATAGATCTATAGTTTGTTGGCTTTAGGAAGAGCGGAAGGAAAAAAGTGATTCTTACGCCAACACATACGTCACTTTTAATTACTTTTGACTTTCGTCCAACATTTCCGTGTTGGACGAAAGTCAAAACCATTAATTTAATTACAAATTAATTGTTATATAAAAAAACCACAAAAACGCAAATTTAATTGACCAGAATGTTTTTAAAACATTCTGAATGTTTTTAAAAATATAAACAATGTTTTTATTTTTATTTTTTTTTATAAAATGTTTTTATTTTTATTTTTTTTAATAAAATGTTTTTATTTTTATTTTTTTTACTGTAAATCATGCGCGGAGTGTTGCTACATCGACTATCTTATAGCATGACCCGCAAGGGAGTGTTGCTACATCGACTATCTTATAGCCTGACTCGCAAGGGAGTGCTGCTACATCGGCTGACAAATAGCCTGACTCGCAAGGGAGTGCTGCTACATCGACTGACAAATAGCCTGACCCGCAAGGGAGTGCTGCTACATCGACTGAGGGTTTGGTTGGGGCAGGCAGTTTATCATTATTAAAAAAAAAAAATTCCGGTCTTGCATTTTAATTTTTACTTTTTGTCAACAAAATATGGAAAAAACTTTCGGACAACATCTAAGGGTTCTATATATATGCATATATATATATGCATATATATTAGGGTGGAGCGATTTTCATAGCAAAAAAAAAAGAGTTTAAAAACCAATATTACTGAGTCACGAATCAATGTCTATTAATTATAAGATAAAAGTAAAAAAATATTTTTTGATTTTGATGAGATCTTGAGGGTCTTCTTTGGAATTAAAATTCTTGACAGGTCCTAATATTTTTGAATTTTTTTTTTCCAAAGCATATCAACCTTTGACTCAAAAAAAGCAGAAAAAAATGCTTGTTTCATAAATAATAATTTTATTAAAAAAATTTTTTAGTGAAAAAAATACTTGCAAAAATATACCTTAAAACCCCCGTTTGGTTGAGGACGGGGGTTTTTTAATGAAAAAAACAACTCTACTTTTTTAATTTTAATTTTTTAATAAAAACAAATATTATTTTCAAAATCAGCATATTATTTTGCTAAGGTTCTTTAAGGTTCTTTTTTCACCAAAAGATATTGATTTGCTGCTCAGGCAAATCAAATTTCAAAAATTTTCAAAATCGCTCCACCCTAATATATATATATATATATATATATATATATATGCATATATATATATATATATATATATATATATATATATATATATATATATATATATATATATATATATATATATATATGCATATATATATTATGCATATATATATATAACTTAAATTTTATATATATAACTTAAATTGCTAGTTTAAATGAGCACTCTGGCATTACGCTGATATAGCCTGCTGCCAGGGGGCTTCAATACATACATCGACTAACAAATAGCCTGACATATATATATATATATATATATATATATATATATATATATATATATATATATATATATATATATATATATGTATATATATATATATACACCTACATACTAAGAAATCTTAGATGTTGATGATATGTACCTACAAGCTAAGAAATCTTAGATGTTGACTAGTATGTAGGTATATATATATATATATATATATATATATATATATATATATATATATATATATATATATATATATATATATATATATATATATATATATATATATACATGTATATATATATATATATATATATATATATATATATACCTACATACTAGTCAACATCTAAGATTTCTTAGCTTCAGAAAACTTGGTTATGTGCTTAGAGATGACCTGCAGCAGGTACTGCTTCTGTTCTTTGTTTTTTTGTAAAGGATGAATAAAAATATTGAATTAGTTTGATTCCTTGCTCAGCGACATCAGCGACCACTTTCAGGCTCATAGCACACTTCTTGGCATTCTGGAATTCTTCCTCTTGTAACCATTGAACTGGTTCTACTGGCAATTGAAGAGAATCAGGTCATTTGTTGACTGCTCCTCAATGTACACAAAAGTAGCAAACAAGTTGACACCTCAGAGTGCTTTCTCCTCATGTGCAGTTATTTGGAACTGGTCCTTGAATATCCATATATTGATAGTGTATAAAGCCATTGTCATCCATATGGTCTGATCAATGGCACCAAGAGCCATTATTCAAATGAATGGGGTTGTCCTCTATAATGATGATGATCAACTGAAGTAGTTCACCAGAGTCATTGCATTTCTGGCTTCAATGTGTATAATGTAGTTTTTGCAAATTCAATTGCTTCTATACGTAAGTATAGTAAGTATATGAGCTCTCAGAGTTTCTGTAAAAATGGATTTTAGATATATATCTTAGAATCTTAGAGAGCAGTATTAAAATAATCGACAGGCAAAATACCAAAGGTTTGTATTGAGTTTATATTTAATCAGACAGCCGGTATTGATGCTGTTCTATCAAAATACACAACTTTCACACTGCCCTGCATCACCCATTCCTTTAGTACATTGACTACAGCCTTGCTCATTTTTGCTTTGGTGCCATGGTTTAACTTCAGAACAATTAAGAGTTTTACCACTCTATATCCATCATGTTCTTAGAAGATGTTTCAGAATCATACAAATGAGTTGAAACTGATGACACCATATTGTATTTGTAATTACGCTTCTCCTCCTGATGCTGCTGGTTTTCTTCAGAGATCTTCCATTTGCTACAAACGTTCTTGCTTTTTGCTAGCATTTAATCCACTCCAGCTATGTAAGCCTTTCTATGTGTGCACTGATCAGTCAGAAATATAGAGTCTTTAAAAATTTTTATGAGAGTCATTGTGTTAGCGTGTGCTTTATCAAACAGTTTGTGGATTTTTTTTTTATTATTGTTGATTTTATATATATATATATATATATATATATATATATATATATATATATATATATATATATATATATATATATATATATATATATATATATATATGTATGTATATATATGTATGTATATATATGTATGTATATATATGTGTGTATATATTATATATATATATATATATATATATATATATATATATATATATATATATATGTTTATATATATGTATATATATATATATGTTTATATATATATATGTATATATATATATATATATATATATATATATATATATATATATATATATATATATATATATATATATATATATATATATATGTACAGTGTCGGCTCAAAGCGTGTGCGAAGTGTGTGAAATACACAGGCGCACCATTAAAAGGCGCAAAATTAAAATTCTGCTTAGAAACAAAATATATTGGCCTTTCTAGATCTATAACTAGAATTGAAAAAAATCCATTTTTGTCAAAACTGAGTTAGACCCCTTATCTAATTCCAATTAGTTTTTTTTCTATGTTTTCTGCAAACCAATCAGACGAAAGTTTACATTTTATGTTTACTTCTGGACAAGATGGCCAACATTGATGCTAGGCTTTACTGAAAAAGGTCCCCGCCTTAAATTTCTAGTGTCAGTTGTGAATGACATATCTGCACCTTATTTTCCAGATTTAAAAAACATTTTCTTGAATGTTTTTATAAAAAAAATACAAATCTCCTTGTTAGTCTATTATTTATTAAATTATTTTTACACATTTTTTGTTTTGTTATTTTTATATATATCATAATGGATCCAATATGAAAGGTAAAAAAATTGGTGTACAAAAGTGTATAACTGATATAAATTCATGAGCCTTTTATTTTCCTTGTGTCTGTCACTCCTTGAATTTTGGTTGTTGCGGATGCAGTCCAAGGATGTTTAGAAATTAGGAAATTTTTTTCAAAAATTTTAGCTATGTATAATTTTTTCTCTGCGACTTCAAAGCGTTAGCAAATTTTTGAATCAAAATGTTGAAAATTAACAGTAAAGTCATTAAGTACTACCAGACGGGAAAGTCATGTGAATGCTGTTCGTGCTCTAAAATTAGGATTAAAAGAAATTTATTGTGCATTGAAAGAACTTGTTAACTTTGAAAAAGGTTCTTTTACTAGATTAACTGCTGAATCACTTGCATCAAAATTAGTCAGTTTGAATTCATATGTGGTGTTGTGGTTTGGCACAATGTATTAACTGAAATTAATTGTACTAGCAAACTATTACAATCTCAAACTGTAGACGTGAAGACTGCTGCAAATGCATTAAAGAAAACTATAGATTTTTTTTGTTACTAAACACACTGAAAATTCTTACAAAATTTATATTTCAAAAGCTAAAATTTTAGCTATTGATTATACAATTTGACTGACAAATTCAGTTCTATTTCACATGAAAGAGCAAAAAAAAGAAAAAGATTTTTTGATGATAAACCTTTTGAAGAAGATGGTGATATACAACCAAACTAAAAATTCAAAAAGCAGTTTTTTGATGTTCTCTTTAAAATAGCTAAAGAATCGATAAATGAATGATTTGAAAGCTTTTCAAGTACAGTAGAACCGTTTAAGTTTTTGTATGATATCAAAGATATTCATAAAATAGGAGAAGACATAATTAACAAATGCAGATTACTGGAAAGAGTATTGACTCATGGTGAATCAGACGATGTGTATTCAGGGGATTTGTTTCTGGAACTTAATTTATTATCACGGAAATTAGATGGGAAAAAATCATCGGAATCTGTGCTTAAATGGATCTATGATAGTCAGCTTGAAGAACTGTTTCCTAATGTTTGTATTTCCCTATGAAGATTATTAATACTACCGTTAACAGTGAGTACAGGGGAACATAGTTTTTCCAAATTAAAATTAATAAAAAGCTATTTACGATCAACAACAGGCCAGGAATGTTTTAACGGTTTATCAATAATTTCGATTGAAAACAAAATTGCTGAATCTGTGGATATTGATACCTTAAAATTAAATTTTGCAAAATCTAAAGTTAGACGTTTCGTTTTTTAACTATAAATATGTTTAAAATCAATAAAATAGTTAAGAAAATTATTTTATTTGTAGTATGTATTGTTTTATGATTTTAAAAAAATACATTTTTTGCGAGCTAACGCTTGCGACCTCGCTTGGAATTTAAATCTAAAAGGCGCTTAATTTATTCTCGCACACATAAATTATGTTTCACAGGCCGGTTCTGTATGTATGTATGTATATATATATATATATATATATATATATATATATATATATATATATATATATATATATATATATATATATATATATATATATATATATATATATATATATATATATATATATACATATATTATATATATATATGCAAAGAGAGCAATGTCATGCTATGTAGTTAGCGGATTTGTTTTTACTATTTTA
This sequence comes from Hydra vulgaris, assembly GCF_038396675.1. Taxonomy (NCBI): domain Eukaryota; kingdom Metazoa; phylum Cnidaria; class Hydrozoa; order Anthoathecata; family Hydridae; genus Hydra; species Hydra vulgaris. Next base: position 75,944,603 of record NC_088931.1, read on the forward strand.
AAAAAATCTGGAAATTTATATATCATATTTACATAATTCAAAAAAATGGTTCAAAAAACTGAATTTGCTGAGTTAATGAAATGAGGAGAAAAAGTAGAAAAGTTGCATAAAGATATCATCAAACAGAACATCAAGAGAAGATTAAAATTTTGGAGATTTAATTAAGTTTAGTTGAAGTTGAAAACAATACATTAAAGAAAAAGTTTGAGAATTTAGAAAAAACTCTACAATATCAGATTAGCATTTTTAAAATGGCAAACAAACCTAAAGTCCCTGCAGTTGATGTTATTAGTGCAATGACAGTTGAACAAAATGATATAAAATGTAAAGAAAAAAATGTTGCTATATCAAACAAACTGGATATTAATGAAAAAGAATTGGATGATAAAGTGACTGTTTTAAAGGTATTTAAGGAGATTGGCGCTGATAGCCTTAAGATTGTAAGAATTCATCGTTTTAAAAAAAAACACAAGTAACAAAAATCCTAGCCCCATATTAATCAAACTTCAAAGCAAAATGATTGCATTGCTGTAATTAAAACAGCAAAGCTATTAAGAAAAAGTAGTTACTTCAAAAATGCTTATATAAACTATGATATAATGTCAACTCAACGACTTTTTTTCAAACAATAAATGAATGTAATCGATTTAATAACAACTTAGATAATAAAACATAAAAGATTATAGATATGGGATTCGGAATAACAATATCATCAAATTTCCAACAAGCAAAAATTTGTAATTATCATGGCTCAAACAACATAAAACAATCTATTAAATTTATTTACAATTATTTGTTAGATGAGTCTGTTAAAAGTTTTGAAAATAAATGTCCTTGAATTAAAGAAAAAGTGCCGCATAAACCAAAAAATAAATCTAAATCAGACTTAAAATCTGACTTAATTGTTTTTATACTAATGCCACGTCCTTAAATAATAAAATAGATCAATTGTGTTACACCATCAAGGCAAATTTTCCATGTGCATTGCTGAAACTTGGTTTAACGATTTTTCTGATACACTTATAAAAAATTACGTACTATATCCTTGTGATCTTACAAATGGAAAAATCGGAGGAGGGGTTGCAATTTACATAGAAAATCAAATAAACTCATATTAAGTCACACTTCCAACTGTATAGATACTGAACAAGTTTAGGCTTTTCTAAATTTTGGAATCGAATAGATTTTAGTAGGTTGCATTTACAAGCCTTAATAAAGAGATTATAAATAATATCAAAGAGAAAAATAAACCCTGGTCTCTCAATAGATTCTTTTTATGGACAGATAAGACAAAGAGAAGTATATAAAAAAGTTGAAAAAGCTGCAGAAAAAAACATAGCTAAAAAAACAAAATCAGACCCAAAACTGCTGCATAATTATATCAACAGAAAACGAAAAATTAAAAATTATTTAACATCAATTGAAGATACTAATGCATGCATCTTTTCAGAGCAAAAGCAGATTGCTGATACTTTGAATATTTTCAATCAATTTATAGGAGATACTCTTGAGTCCTTAATAAAGGAAGGGGGGGGGGACATTTTTTAATTTTTAGAAAATTTTCCCACCCCAAGCTTATTAAGACACCCCTGTTTATTAACTTTTACTTGTTATCAACAAAAACAAAACAAAAATCAGTAAAAATCAGCCTAAAAAATTAGAAAATAATTATTTCAGTCACTGATAAAAAAAAACTTTCAGTGTAAACTGGCTTTAAAAATTACTAAATCTTGATTTGTCAAAAATGAGCTTTTGACCTAACTGCCAACCTAAAAGTGTTTGAGGTTGTATTGAAGGCTATATATATATATATATATATATATATATATATATATATATATATATATATATATATATATATATATATATATATATATATATATATATATGTATGTATACATCGACTGACAAAAAGCCTGATTCACTGCAGCTACATCAAATGAGGGTTTGGGATGGGGCAGCGATCTTTTCTTTCATTATTCTTTGTTTATTTTTTATTTTTCTGAAAATGCAAAACATATATATATATATATATATATATATATATATATATATATATATATATATATATATATATATATATATATGTATATATATATGTATATATATATATATATATGTATGTATGTATGTATGTATATCAGGGTGGCTCTTAAACATTTTTCGAAAATGTCTGCTCTGAACCCCTAAATGTGTTTTATATAATATAATAATAATGGATTTTAAAGTTTTTTGAATGAAGAATATTTTTAGGGGCTGCTCTAGACCCTTAAACATTAGACGGGTCCGTAGTAGTAATATGAAAAAAAAATTTGTTTAAAAGTATATCATGTTGGGTCTTAAAAGAAACAAAATTATATAAAAGTTTTAACTCATCATTTTATGAAAAAAAATCTATTTTAGATTTTACTGTCTAGAAAAATTTTTAAACTAAAAATGAAAAGTATGATTATAATTTTTTTAAATATTTTTTTTATAAAATGATGAATTTTTTTTTAATTTTCATATAATTTCACTTCTTTTAAAACCCAACATGATATACTTTAGAAAAAAAAAGTTTTCCTTATATTAGGGACACATTTTATATTTAAGGGTCTTGTGCAACCCCTATGTTGTCTTGTGCTATCCCAAAAAATACTTTTTATTCAAAAAAACTTTTTAAATTCAGTATGGTTTTATAATATAGAAAACATTTAGGGGTTCAGAGCAGACATTTTCACATTTGGTTAAACATTTTCACTAATGTTGTTGCAAGCTGTTTTAGTTTTTACTAATCAAATTATTAAAAATAATTTTGAACTAGAAAAACTGAACTTGTTTTAAATAAATTTTAAAGCCAATAACGCTTTGAAGTCGCAGAGAAAAAATTATACATAGCTAAAATTTTTGAAAAAATTTCCTAATTTCTAAACATCCTTGGACTGCATCCGCAACAACCAAATTCAAGGAGTGACAGACACAAGGAAAATAAAAGGCTCATGAATTTATATCAGTTATACACTTTTGTACACCAATTTTTTTACCTTTCATATTGGATCCATTATGATATATATAAAAATAACAAAACAAAAAATGTGTAAAAATAATTTAATAAATAATAGACTAACAAGGAGATTTGTATTTTTTTTATAAAAACATTCAAGAAAATGTTTTTTAAATCTGGAAAATAAGGTGCAGATATGTCATTCACAACTGACACTAGAAATTTAAGGCGGGGACCTTTTTCAGTAAAGCCTAGCATCAATGTTGGCCATCTTGTCCAGAAGTAAACATAAAATGTAAACTTTCGTCTGATTGGTTTGCAGAAAACATTGAAAAAAAACTAATTGGGATTGGATAAGATAAATTTATGCTTTTGTTTTTCTCATTTAGTTCAATTTCAAATTTAACTTAAACACCTTTAGTTGAATTTAAAACCTATTTTAATAATTTTAATATTCACTACGGTTCATAATTATTTGAATGACATTAACTTTTTTTTAAAAATTTTGTTCAACTATTTTTTATGTTTGTTTTTGCACTATTAGATAATTTAAAAGTATTTTGATTGAAACGCTTTGATAAAAATCATAAGAATAATAAAATTGCTAAGGTGGGCAAATCTATCTAAAAAATAGACAATTAATGACTGTAAACAAAGACCGACATGTTGAGGTTTTAAATCTTTGGTTTCAAGAGAAGATTGTCTGAAAAAAAATCATTGAATATATGGAAATAGTGTGTATTATCGACTGTAAAACAAGTTGGATGTAGCAGTGTGGGGCTGTTATGGTTGAAATGCCTCAGGTGACATTTTAAAAACAAAGGGAATTATAACAAAAGTAGTTTATTTGGACACCTAAAAAGTCATGTTATTCCTTTGGAATGTTGGGTTAATGGGAAACCATTATTTTTTTAGAAGAATATGGCTTAAAGCTTAAATCCAAAACATTTTCTTCAGAAAATTGTATAAGTTATTTGACTGAGTTCAAGAGTGATCAAATATTGAATAGAATGATTTAGCGTCCCAAAGATTTCTCTCCTATCAAAAATTTATGGGATTAATTAAGAGGAACGTCAAAAGCAATGCCAAATGATGCATTCAATGTAGAAAAACTTATTAGTTAGTGGCATAAAATTGACTTCAACAAATTTGATATGTCGCTAAAGAATGCCAAGAAAATTTATGGCGGTTATTGTTGCTAAGGGTGATTAAGCTAAGGGTTATAAAATAATCTAACTCTATATTAATTTTTTTTGTAAACCTAATAAATAGGAAGATAACATATAATTCAGGTAGATGTTGTTTTCAGTTTTTCTCCCAGTAGTAAAGTAAACTTTGATATCTTATATCAAAAAATATGACCATTCTAATAATTATGAACGGTAGTGTATTTGTTAAAATTAACATATTTTATTACTCTAATATATTTATTAAAAAATAACTAAAAATAAGTTATTTTTTAACTATAGTTGTTGGATATAAAAGATATTGTAGACACCGAGCTTGGTTTTACTAAAAATCAAAATACAAATTCATCTGACCAACAGGTATTTATATTTATGAACTATATTTATATATATTTAGCTGATTTTAAAAAGAATATTATCTTAACATATTGTTATTCTTATTAAGTATACATTAAATATAAGGTATTAATTATAAGATTATGAAATGATATTTCAAGTAAAGTACCAATAAGTTCTATTATTTTAATGAGATATGTTTTTTCTCAATAATTCATAATTTTTTTTATTAATATATGTTTTTTATAACAATATTTTGATAAGATAATATATGTGTTAATTTAATTCTAAATTTTATTTTAAATATTTTTTTTTATTAAAATTTATAATATCATCATTATTCATTTTATTTCTTGACTTTTTTTTAAGCTGTTTTTATCACATTAATAAAATTTTTAGAAAACCTTAATATTCTGTAATTTATTTACAGTAATCTGCTATACTTTTGTATTTTCATAGGTTTATTTGTTCATATCTGCAAAGAAGATTGTTGGCTATGCTGTGGCTTTACCAATTTGCAAAGTATGTTACATCAGAAAATGTTACAATATTTGAATGTTACAGCATTCTAAATATTTTGATCTAATCAAGTTTTACAGAAAACTTTAAATAAAGTTAATTTTTGATGATGAAATTCAGAATCGCTTTGTGTTTGTAAACATTTATGTAAATTATACATATAATTTAAATTATATATAATTATATAAATGTAAAATATAAAATTCTGAAATAGTAATACTTTATCTATCTAGTTTTTGATTGATTAAATGTTTTAATAAAATGAACAAAGCTTTATTTTAAATGGATAGTGAAAGGATTTAATATCCTTTAAAGTTGTTTTATAACTTGCATCATTGCAAATCTTGCATTTGGTGGCAAACAACCAAAAGTTTTAGCTAAAATGTTTCTAATTTGTTTTTGAGAGAGTTTTTCTGCTTTTCTTGTCAAGAAAATGTATTTAATTATTACTAATATATATTATATAGAGAATATATTTTGAAATACGTATTTAATACAAAGAACGCGGCTCAAATGTGAAGTCTTTAATTAGGTAATTAGAAAAATGTAAAATTTTATAATTCAAAAACTTTTGTAATCCATAATTTGTATGCATTATTTTTAGGCTTTTCCAATTATTCTCACGACCGAAATTTCAAGTCCTGAAAGTGCTTGTGGGGCTCCGACGACCTCGTGGTGTTGTAGGTAAAAAAGATTACCTTTTAATAATAATGCTATAATTTTCCAATTAATTGTAATGTTAAGTACTTACCTTACTAGTAAGTAACTTAATTTGAGTTGAAAATTAAAAATTAAAAAATTTTGATAATTCTCTTAGCCAAGGTTTGTGAATCAAACTTTGAAGGCAAAAGTGTGTTGTATTTTTTTAAAAATTGTATTATGTTTTAAGTTTTTTGGTAATAGATTGAAATCTATCATCACTCCATAAAAAAATAAAATTTTAAGAAGTTAGAAAAAAATCTCCATATAAAATTTAAAAATTTCACGAATAAATTTTTTTACCTTTTATCATTTTAGTTTCTTTTTTTTTTTTTAATTTTTATTACTTTATATTAAGTTCTTACTGTTTGAGAAAATTAATAAATGAATTTAAAATTGTAGAAAAACTTTAGAAATGAGCTTTAGACATGTTTACCGTTTTTATAATTTAAAAGAAAAACTGTTGTATTTTTTTGCGTTTTAGTAAAAAAGGATGTGTGAAAGTAGTTTTATAAAAGAATGTGTGAAAATGGTCTATTAGTGTGTAATAATGTTTTTTTAGTATCGAACCAGTACCAGCTGTTTGCGGTATTAGTCGTATATGGGTGTTTTCACAGAATCGGCGCCAAAATATTGCAACCAGAATTGTTGATTGTATAAGGTAAGGAATCACATAAAGCATTAGACTTAAGATGGGTTTGCTTGACTTTTTCTGAATAAACGAGTTTAAGACTGAACTTTCTTGGATTTTAGGCATAATTTTTTGTACGGCTGTGTCATCAGTAAAAACAAGATTGCCTTTTCAGATCCTACACCCGATGGTCGTATTTTTGCTGAGAAGTACATTGAAGATCCTCGAATATTAGTTTTTAGGTGAAGTTTCGTTTTAAGAGAATTTTTTTTTTGAGCGCTGTATGTTTGTTTTTTGTTTTTTTTGGTGTTCTAAACGCACAAATTTTAGTTGGCATTTTAAATGCTAACAATTTAGATAAAGTTTTAAATCTTTACGACTTTAGCAGAACTTTTTCTGATTTGAATTCTTTGATACAAATTTTTATTAATTTACAACAGAATCACCTTTCTTAAATCTAAATAAATTTTTTTTTTACTATTTGTGTTATAAGAAATTATTTATTATTTTTCATCTTTTTTTTATTATATTATAGAAGGAGTTCTGCGACTTGAAAATATATATATATATGCTCGGACAATATTTACTCAATATTTAAGTAATGACTACTAGTGGAGTCAATTAATTTTACTATTGGAGTCAATTAATGCAAACTTTGCGCTATTAAGGGTAAAAGCATGAAACTTGGTGGACATTTTCATAAAGTTGAAATTTTTAATAAGGTTCATTTTAAGACTCAGACCTACTTTCAAAATGACTACACATGTTTTCCATTGGAAATTGATACATTCAACATCTAATAATAAATTATTAGATGTTGAATGTTGAATATACCAATCGAAACTTGTATAACGTTTAGGTTGAAAATTTAGTGCGGCTGTGGCGCAGTGGTTAGAGCGCTTGCTTTAGAAGCAGGAGATCCAGGTTCGAAACGAGCTCTGGACATTTTTGCGTCATGGTATGGAAGGAGGCGTGAACTTCCTGGTTAAATGCCTTTCCGCGGAGCTCTGCGACAAGACCATTAGGACTTCTTGGGGCACCTAAAAAAATTTGATTACTTCAAAAATTTTAGTTGCTTGATATTAAAGACGAATAAAGAGACTGATCTATGAAGTAAATGAATTGTTTGATGTATAAATATTACTCGGCAAGGCGTGCCTTCTTAATTAATGTGATAAGGACATGCACTTTTTGCTTGGTCTTTCTCCAAATACTGAATTCCATGCATAAGAACATTTGCCTAACGCCTATAAAGATTTTTTGATGATAAACCAAAATCATAATATGTACCCGTTATAGACAGAATGTCTTAATATTAATAAATAAGTCTTTTTCTACAACATGCTCTGTGTTAAGTTTTTTTCTCCAAGCATAACCCAACTAACTAGCTGATAAAAACTCACGAGGAACTGTCAAATATCCTCACTTTGTAGCTCACGAAGCAAGACGTAATCAAAACCGATTGAAAACAAATGCTTTCAGACAGCTATCAATTCTTCAGTGGTTTGCACAAAGACTTTTTTGGTATCATGGGTAACATTGAATTCGTTTGGGTCCGTGTCCTGATTTCATAGATTTAAACAGTTCTAAAAATAATTACAGGTTATTCGATTTTTATTTTACCTAGATCAGGTGTGGTCTCTTAGTCTTATATTCTGCCCTTTTTTAGAAACATTAGCAATATTCCACTAATCTAAAACCTGCTGAATAAAAGAGGATGTTTCATGTACTCCTTTTAGTTTCAAAGCAGCTATTACTTTCTCATTAAATATTTTTAAAACATGTTGGACATTCTGCAGTTTAAGTCTCGAGAGATAAACAGTAGCATGGGATATAGAAGCTGATTTCAAAATGCTATCTATTTCATATTGATATAGGTTTTCGACATCAGAAAAGGAACCAATAGCTTTATTGACAATAGATAACTTTTGACACTTTTCAGAAATCCAATTGTTATGTAAACATTTGAGGTGGTATCCAGCTATTATTTCTATTTTCTTATATTTTACACATAATAAATACCTTTGATGAATTACTAGCATTATAGATAAAAATCTGAAACGTATTGCAAAAAAAATTTTAATTTATAAAAAAATTGCTGACTAAGCAAAAAAAGATGAAAAAGTTAACGTTCCAAGAACATAAATATTTTAAGATAACATCAATATTAAAGGTTGAAATTTTGCAAAATGCTAGTATACTAGTGTAGCTTGTGCCTGAACCAAAACTTTTTTGAAAACATTTAAATGATCGAAAATGGCAGACTTGATTGTGTCAAAAACTATTTTCAGCGATAAAACATTTGATAAGGTATTTGTAGGTTTAGTTTAATTTTTTTTTATTTTTTTTTTAGGTTCAGACACTCAAAACAATAATAATGAACGTATCCTGAATATTTGAAGCTAAAATAATGTTTTTTATTGAGATATCATTGCTTTCCTACGGCTTCTCATAAAAAAAAAAATTGAGAAAAATTAATTTTAAAATTAAAATCATGTACACTACTCAAATAAATCATTAAAAACCCCCAGAACAATAATCATTTGCAGTTTCTTTATGTAATTTTTGTCCAAAATAGTTTTTTCTAACAGATCTTAATTTTTTTCTTCTTTCTTTTGTTTCATCTGACATTTTTTTGTTCATATTTTTTAACCGTATGGAGTTTTTTTTTTTTTACTTGCACTAATTTCAAAGTAACTACCAGATTAAATATTAAGAGCATCAAATACAGAAGATAACTTAGCAAAGCCATCATTATAAGTAATGATTGCAGAGTAAACAGCTATTTCGACAACAGCTTTAAAGGTGAACATAGTTTTAGGGGAACGGTTCCAAATTAATTGATTTTATTTCCGTTTTGAGTCATGCCGTGCAAACATTTTGTAAGCATATCAGTATTAGCTAGATCTTGAAATACTGACTTAAATTTTTCCATAATGGAAACTGGTAAATTTACCTTTTTCTTGTATGTAACTTGCTTTATTAAACTGCCATTTACACCAGCTTTTTTCACCCATGGTGCAAAATATATGCCGATATTCTTCAGAAGTAAAATTAGTGCAATGATGAAGTGAAGCTATTACGGAGTTCCTCATTTCCAAAAGACTATTTGAATTTTGCCGAATAGCCATTCCAACATAATTTTGCAAGATGTTGATTACATTATCCGTGAGCCGACCTTTACCAGATATACCTTTTCCGTCAGATAGTTTTACCCGTCATAACTTTTTTCTTTTAAGACGGAGTCAATTACCTGTACGCTTCTGGTAATTTTATAATTTTTATTATTTAACTTTTATTTCGCTGATTAAACAATATTACAATAACATCGTAAACATAAAAAACCTTTATAGAAAACGTTTTTAATCTTTTTGATTTATAATATATACATACTGTTATAATCAGCCAGGGACTCAAAGAAGGTAAGGATGATGCGTTTATCATCACAACCTTTTCATAGAGCCCCTTTAGTCACTCATTAAAATAAAAATAAAAAAACACTTTAATTTTTAAAGTAAAATAAAAATTTAATAAAGCAAAACTCATTTTTTTTTTTTGTGTGTAAAAAATTGAAAACAAAAAAAACAAAAATTAAAACACATAAGAAGAAGAAAAAAAATAAATAATAAATAAAAAGAAAAAAGAAAAAAAAATCTAAAAACAAATAATGTAAACTATAATATATATGTCAGGAATTAAGGAGATGCATTTTAGTTTGTTGTTTAAACGATGAAATGCTTTTTAGGTCTCTAATATTTTTATTTTGGAAACGATTCCATATTGATGGACCACGGTTTGTAATTAGAAAACTTGATTGCTGTGATTTAATTTTTTCTAGTTGATAGTCGTTCCTGGTATTTGAACGCAGATTATATTTTTCAGAAAATGATATCAGGAAGTTATCTGAAAAAACGCTTGGTAGAAGATTCTCCATGACAAATTTTCATCAAAATGTACTCCCAAAAATTTTGTGTATTTTTCAAGTTTAATTTGATTTTTATTAATAAACAGTTTAGGCAGCTTTAACGGAAGATTAATTGATTGTTTTTTTTTATGAAATAGAGTAAAGCTAGTTTTTTTACAATTTAGGGATAATTTATTTGCTATGAACCAGAGGTTGTAATTTTTGAGTTCAATATTCATAGTTTCAAACAAAGTCTTTGCATCAGGATGATTAAAAAATAATTTTGTAGCGTACATAATTGTAAATATTTTTTGGGAAGCTTTATGGATATCGTTAATATATATTAAAAACAATAATGGACCTAGGATTGAACCCTGAGGAACTCCACACGTAATATCAAGGAGTCCTGACTTTTCTAGTAGTACAAATTGCTTTCTGTTAGACAAGTAGCTTTGAATCCACTTAAATGTTGAGCCTATTATGCCGTAATATTTTAGCTTGGAAAGTAAAATACTGTGATCAACTGTATCAAAGGCCTTGGAAAGGTCAATAAAAACTCCTAATACGAGTTCATCACTATCAAACGACTTATATATTTTGTCAGCAAGTTTAATAATAGGATGTTCAGTAGAGCAATTGCTTTGAAATCCAAACTGATTTTTGTATAATAAATTGTTTAATGTAAAGTACTTATTAACTCTATTATAAATTACTCTCTCATATACTTTTAAAAAAACTGGGAGTAGAGAAATAGGTCGGTAATGCCCAATACATTCTAGTTTTATTGGAACAAGGTCATCACCATAAGGTTTTTGTGCAATAACTGTGCTAAATGAGGTAGTGTCTCCGTCCCCAAGATATTTAGAATAGCGAATGTTATATTTATTTACTGAAGAGCAAAATATTTCTGTTGCATCAGCTGGCTCTACGGCACCAGCTGATTTAGTGTGATTTACTTAGCAGAAATGATTAACTTTCCACTGCTAATACTTAAGTGTCCCTTTTTTCCTTTCCAAATTTGACAACCTTTACAAAACTTAGATAATATAACAGTATCCAATACCTTGTTGTCGTGAGACGTTGCCACCACTACACCGTTCAAAGAAGAATATCCTCTTCGCTGTCAGATACCATCGATAGAAACACCACAATCATTAACATCATACATATTAGAGTCAGGTTTCGGTATTCTCCTAACTTCCATCTCAGCATTTTTCATACTTTGCTCAGCAACTGATTTATAAGCGTCATAAAGTTTGCTATTAATACAGTCAAAACTAGGTTTTGATAAAGGTGGTGGCATGTTCATTATCGAGGTAAAAGTTAACAATGCATCTCTTCATATGCCAATCTCCCTGAATACTATAACACTGCGTGTATTAATTTCACTAGTATTTATACCAGGTTTATTGTTTTTGATATCAGGAGAAGAAAAAAATTTGAAAAAACAAAGAAAATCCCAAACGACTTGAATGATCATGCAACATGGAAAGCTTTGTACCACATATATTACAAGTAGCATACTTTTCAAAACAACTTTTGATTTGTTTAAAATGGATAAAAAATATAAATTTATCATTATCAAAAAATGTTTTTTCATGATCATTTTTCAGCTTTTTACTACTTGTAGAACAAGTTCCTGTCTTTGTATCAAATTGCTTATTGGTGTTATTGGAATTATTATGCTGATTGCCATTTAACTTACTTTTCCTTGGTTTTATTATTCTTTTTTTGTTTGCCACAATTTTCTTTTCAATCTTTAACTGTAATAGGTTAGATACAAAAATTAAAAGCATTTTTATCTGAATTCAAAAAGACTACAAAACTATGTAAAACCGTTTAAAAATAGCAATGTGACTTGTATTTATGACATTTAGACCAAGATAAACTTTAAACATTAAAAAAAGAATAATTACAGGCTTAGCATGTTTAGATTTTAGGGACTAACTTAAAGAATAAAAAGGTTGCTATGTGATTAAAATATACCTTAAGGTGTTTAAGAAGAATATTCTTAATATTCTAAGATTTTTTTGGAAAAAATATTTTTACTATTGAATTCTACAAGGTTCAATTGTCTAAAATAACATTTTTTCAAGTTTTTCATTTTTTTTTTCATTTTTTACCAAAATAATGGCTGGATACCACTTTAAGATGATGAACTGGATTAAACAAAAGAAACCAAACACGCTTATCATCTAATGGATGAATGGCTTGATAGTCAGAAGTTGCATTAGACTCTGAATCATTTTTTGCCATCTCATATATAACTCTGCCTGAATTAGCAACTGTTGGTCTAATTTTTACCTCATCAACTTTCAAAAAATCATTTTTTTGATGATGGTTTTTTGCTTTTTTAATGTTTTTTGTAACACAAGGTCGATGTTTGTAGCAGAAATTATAGAGTGCAGCTTTAGCTTACTTGGAAAAAAATCACGAAGTTGATTGTAGTTGGTGTTATAAAAAGACTCATTAGCAAAGCAATAACCAGCTAAAGAAAAGCTTTTGTTACGCAATAGTTTAAATTGTCTTGTAGTAAAATTCAGTTACTTTCGCTTGATAGTATCATTGATTTTAAATTCATATTCTGAAAGAATAATTGTCACCTCTTTAATAATATCATTAACATGTAGATTATAATTATAAACTAAATTTTTTTGTTTCAGAGTTTGGGTGTTCTGTCATATAATAGTCCTTGATAAATATAAATAATACCCTTAGAAATTTAACATAACTTAATATAGTACAAATTGTTATACTATTTAAACTTTAACACCAACCTTTACTAGTTGTTAAATGCTTTTAGGATTAAACTTCATGAAGCTTATAAAGATATCATTGCAAAGTATCTTAAGAAATTCATGGGTAAATTTATGAAAGAAGAATTTTTAAGAAAAGAATTGTTGAAGTAAGCATGAAAGCTATTCCTATTTATAAACATTTTATGTAATATTATATCTATTAATTTTTTTATTTTGCGAACTAAGCGTCACTGAGCGGAAACAGAATTTTATTTACAATTGTTAAAGATTTTTCCAATTTTTTTTTTTTAACTTTTTAAATTTTTTTTTACGGAATTAGGTTAGTAGTTCGTTATTGGTAGAAGATTATTTAAAATTTTTCAAAATGTCTTTTTTAAATAAGTTTTAAAAGAGAAAAAACACATGTTTTTTGTAAATTTTTTGAATTGCTTATGATAAAAATCGAATTACTTCACATTATACATTATGGTAGCTGGATTGTTCTATACAAAAGTTTTTACTTTATACAACTTTTGTGCAACAAATGGACTTTTTATAAGTAAAACAAATATTCCGACTACCTCAGTTTAAGATACTTCGATTCATTTTAATGGATGAGAAGTGTATTGAGAACCAACTATTCTCATAAAATCACAGCACGGGGCTATGAACATCATCATTAGCAAACATCCCTTTGCCGTAGTAAATCAAAAAGTTTACTATATCATAAGGGATCGTCCATAAATTAAGTAATGCTAAATTTCACCGGGAGCTGAATAAGCGCGAATTTCATCAGTGCGAACCAGTTACAAAAACTGGCATAAGTGAGAACTGGCATAAGTACGAATTGACATAAGCGCACCAAATAAAATTGCAAATATTAACCTAATTGCAATTTGGCATTTCGCACTTATGCCAATTTTTATAACTTTTTCGCACATATGCCAATCTTTGCTAATTTGCTCGGAGCATTTATTATTCAAAAAAATAAAATGTTCTAAAGTTTTTTTCTTGCAGAGCCTCAAGTTATTGTTAAGTTACAATAAATAAAAAATCAGTCGCGTATCAAGTTTAATAAATATCGCCGAGTAAAAGAGCCTAAAATCTCCTATTTCGTTTTTCAAAATAAATTTAGCATTGCATTGCATTATGGGCAATCCCTAAGATGCTGTCAACGCATAAAGTTTTATACAAAATCTAGCTTGTTTAGTTTTTCTATCATGCTAAAAAGCCTGCCCCGTTGCATTTTTGCGATAGCTTTTATTTAAAACTTTTGTTTGTGTTTTGATACTCTCAATTTATCTACAAAAATTTTATTCTCATATTTATATCTTATATTATAATCATTACTTTCATATTAAAATCATGGAAGTATTATACAAATTATAATACTTCAATGTAAATATTCTTCTATAGAATATTTCTATAGAAATACTTCGATAGAATACTTCTATAGAAATACTTCCATAATATAATCGATGATTATGTTACACAACATAAACATTATTACGTAAAACATAACTACGACGTGGTAAATGACACGTATATTTACGTGACAGCTAACACGCACAAAGTTGAATCATCAAATAAATGTATTACTTGTCTTTGTAATGCTAGCACACATAAGTTGTTTAAACTTTAAAACAATGTAGCAAACTGCTTTGGTGTAACATAGTTCGCCAACGTTGCCTTTTAAATTTGCAAAATTTGATATTTTTACGTTCAACGTTGCGTTTTCAGTTGGCACAGCGTTCTATTTAACGTCGACTGAAGGTTGTATATATGTTTACGACGGTTTCACATACGTTGGCCTTAGAGTTGTTTACAAGGCCAAAGCCAAGGTTAATGCCACAAGTTACGAGGCCAAAAGTTACAATGCCAAGGCCTACGCAAACATTTTCGAGACCAAAGACTTCAATTTTTGCCTTACGTTAAGGCCAATTATTAAACTGTAAGTAGCAAGTGTTGTGACAATACAACAACATTTTGTAAAAATAGACTAAGGTTATGTATAGAATAGGGTAAATAGAAAAAGGTTACGCGCAGAATTCAACGAAATCAATGAGAAAATATATTGTTTTTTCAAGGCAATTTTTGGCCAAAGACCAGGTCGAGGACTAACAACTCAGCGTTGGCCTGATGCATGTGATTTAGCTAGGAAGGAATTCGTCGACACTCAGATTTTACCGAGTTTATACACTAAATTTTATTTCAACTGCAAAATATTTGGAAGCGGTAATCTTTATCAAGACGATCACGATTTTCTTAACTTCTGAAATTTACGCGAGTTGTACAAAGCACAAGTTGATTAATACGTGGGCAATTTAGGTTTATATGTAATTAAGAATGCCGAGAAATATTTTTATTTCCAGTTTCTTCGTGACGAGAGAGATCAAATTTCCAACTAGCTGTTTATAATTGTTTATTCTTTTTACCTTGATGGAATTCACGATATTTTCGCGTCACTGCATATTATTTCATTTTTGTTTGAATTGATATTTGACCTTTCGTTTACCAAGCAGACTTCATTATGATTAATTTTTTTTTTAGCCAACTTACGCAGAATCGTGCTTGCTCTTGTTAATGCCTTGTGCAAAAACGATTTCAAGCGTTAGTTTACTTTCATTCTAGCATTTGCAAATGTTAAGCACTTAAAAAGATTCTCCTCGTTGAAAGCAAATTAGTTTGAAAAGTATTTTGAATCTTATTACTTTGCGATATAATTTCGAAGTTAAAAAACAAACAATAAAACTATTAACTAAACTTAAAAATAGCTAGTAATTTGAATATTCCATATACGTAACACACCTCTTAACACAAAGGACTTACTTTAAAGGACAACTAATAGAGTTAATAGCACCTCGACTTTATTAGTGTAAATATAATCAATTAGGCTGGGAGAAAATTTTCTATAGATTTAATGGCAGCATTTTCAGGAGACCGTTACTACGACATTTTTTTCCATTAAATATTCACTTTTTTAACTTGTTATCGACTACTATCAAAACAAATTGAATTTAAAAAAAAATAAAAATATATTTAAAAAATAAAAACACTTCGCATCTATAGTAAAAATTTTAAAAAAATCTAGAGCAAGAAATAAAAATCGCGTAATATATTAATTAATTAGCAAAGGTTCTCCTGCTGCTTACATTCTTCGCAAGGCATCAAGATAATTTTCCAAAAATTATTTCGAAGAATAATCTAATTCAGAAGCATTTTTATAGAAGCAGACTTGCTGATGAGAATCAAAATCAATCAAATCAAGTATACACCGAATGATGAACTATATATAAACTGACTTAAGTCAAAATTTAATTTGTGATATCCTGTACATTTTATGTAAATAAAATTGACATAATTGAAACTAAGGGAATAACATATTGCTTTTTTGCTATTATATTGAACTTAATCTTCCAGCGCATTAGTTTTTCCGTGAACTAATTGGAAAAACTTTCCACAATGACAACGCTGTACTGGTCCTTTTTTTAAGACCATCCAAGATACTGAAGTGGATTCTTCGTCACCTAAAAATAAACGTCATTCGTAACAACCTAAATATAGGTTTTATATAATATTTAAGAATAAAAGAAATAAAATACACGCGATTTACTTACAAATACAACCAATAATTCTCTCGTCACACATTGAGGGAACTAAAGTAGGAGCTTCACGAGTTCCGGGGGGCCCTTTATTTATAGTGTGCATATTAAATGGATCCTAAAATTACATCCTAAAGATTATTACATATACAAAAACATTAAACACTCAGTTAATTCTTAACAAAACTAGTCTTGTTTGAAAGGTGCTTACAGGGTTTCCTGCTAGAATGGCTTCTATTTCCTTTCTCTCGGTACCAGTTGCTATTTCAAGATCTGTGGGAATTCGATCTAAAAAAGCACAACAGAACCAATAAGGTTATCAGAGAATAATCAGAAAATCAATAAGATTATGAATTTCTATTTCCGGTAGTTGAATTGGATAAATTAATGAGAAAATAAAAGCGATTTATTGTATATTTCTATAATTAGTGAGATATATTGAAATTACAAATTTTATTGTTTGAGCCTTTATTTTAATTTACATATTCTAGAGTACATCATATTGAGAAACGCACACACACCTCACATATTTAACTAAATTACAGATTTTTATTCTAAACAATAAAGTTTAGAGGGCTCTACAAATCCCTTAACACTAGGGTTGGCTGGAAAAAATCTGCCATTTTGTTTATTTTCAAGAAAAACAATAGCCTCTAAAAGTCGTCTACTAAAATATATATACACTTTTTTTATGTTTAAATCAAAATAAATCATGAGCACTGTGCCACCTAATAAGGATTATGGTCAAGAAATTGATTTAAATAAGTTCCTACAATATTTGAAAAAATCTTATTACTATAACATGGTTTAAAATTTTCACTTTTTTTTTCAAATGTTTTTCATATTAAAATGCTAAAATATGAAATTTTATGTAAATAATAAAAAAGAGAAATCTTTGGATAACTTTTCTAAGGTAAACTTAAAAAAAAGCACTTAAAATGCTGAAATATAAAGGGAAAGTGTTTAAAAATTAGGAAAACAAATTTAAAAAATAAAATATTTTAAAACATCTCACAAATCTAAAAACACATACTGAAAAAAAAAAAAAATCAAAACAAGGTTTATTTCCCCACATTACATTTAGTTCTTTTAGTTACTTATAAATTTATTTTATAATAAAAATTAAAAATCGTTTTACAAAGAATTAACAGGAAAAACAACAGAAATATACTGAACTATAATTTCAAAGGTATACCACTTTTTTCAAGAAACTATTTTATAAATAATTGCAAATAGAATTCTGATTAAGTATTTTATCATACTATTTAACTCTTTTAAAAAAAATGTTCATTGTAGAAGGTTAAACAATTAAAATTGTCTTGCATGGTAGTCGAAAAATTTCTTCCATAAACTGTAGTTTAAAAGAGAGCGCTAATAAACCAGACCAGAAAAAGTTTAAAAACTTTATTAACTTTTTTTCTCTCTTAAATGATAGATTGCTTGCCCAAACCAAACCCTCGGTTGATGTAGCAACATTACCTTGAAGCAGCAGGCTATAAGATAGTCAATGTAGAAACACGCTGCGCATGTTTTAAAAATATATTTTAATAAAACAAAAACACTATTAATTAAAAAAGATTTTTAGTCGTTACTATTATTAAAAAGCAATAAAACTTAATGTACTTCCGCATTAACTTAATTGTTTTAACTTTTTGACAACAATAAAATGTAGCTTGATAGTTGAAGTCACGAAATCGTTGTTAAGAGACATTTTTTACCATAAAAGTCTCTTTCAACTACAAGAAATATTTTTATGTGGTAAAATAGAAGATCACTATAAGATATGAACCCATAATCAGAAATCATCTAGGTCAAATAAAAAAAATCCGGAAAATAATTTGCAAAAAAAAATACGGAATTTATTTCTCTCATATTTGTCTTTATAAAGTTTTAATTGGATGGATTTCACAATTTTTTAGAAAATTGTGTGTAAGTGTGTGTGTGTGTGTATGTATATTTTTTTAAATTTTATTTAAAAACAAGACATGTTTGGACTATATATAGTCATCATCAGTTAAAGTATATTTTCTAAAAACTGTATAAAATATAGTATATGATTAATAAATAAAACAAAAATTTGTTTTTGCATGATATAAATCCTGTTATATTGGCCTCTCACAACTTAAAGACCCAAATGATGTACACTACAGAAGGGATAAAACTCTCTTATTTACCAGCATCTTCACTCAAAAGAAAAATGTTTTACTAATTATAGTGATAAATGCTTTTCAACTTTGGATCGCGCTAATAGCAAAATTAAATTAAAAATTAAAGAAAGTATTGATAGAGGATGGGAAAAACCTGATATGAATAGACAAGTAAGTCATGTTAAAATGACTCTTGCCATTTAAAATAATTTAATATATTTACATAATAATAATTTGTTATATTTGACATTTGTTAAATGATTTTTTAATAATTCTATTTGTATGTATAGGAAGTTTGTTATCAATTTTATGGCTTTTATTATGTTTGTTTTTACAATTTTTACTACTATTTTTATTATTTTTATAAAATTCTTTAAATTTTCATTTTATTTCTATTTATATATATATATATATTTGTTATTTTTATTTATTCATTGTATGTTATATTTCTTTTTTTTCCTATCTATTTAAAAAAATGATTAACTACAGCAATATAACCATGCTATAACCCTAACCCTAACCTCGACGCTGACCCTAACTAAACCCTCAGTCGATGTAGCAGTACTTCGTTGAGTCAGGCTATTTGATAGTAGATGTGTGTATTTGATAATAAATGTATGAGGACATTTTTTTTTACAAAAAAAAAAAAAAAAAAAAAAATGATGCTTACAAGGACAAAAAATTAACGGGTAAACAAAAATGTTCTGGTAAGTATTCGCTTTTTGTAAAATTTGTCCCTGTAATTGATACTATAGGTGTATGTATATATATATATATATATATATATATATATATATATATATATATATATATATATATATATATATATATATATATATATATATGTATGTGTATATGTACACACACATATACACATATAAATGGTAAATCAATGTTACCTTTAAAAGATTGTGCAATGAAAAATTGAAAGGTAAAACTTCAACTTAAAATATGAGATAATTCAGAGCTCCAACAAAAACTCTGAATTTTCTTTTATATCAATAACACAGTTTAGCTTCTCTCTAACACACAGAGGCAGATTTACAAATTTGCTGCCCATAGGCTATAAAAATTTGTCACTTCTACATGCAAAAAGTGCATTAAGTCAAGAAAGGAATACGTACTGCTTTCTTAACTCTGTATTTTAATTGAAACAATTATAACATAATGATTAATAGACTTATAATAAACAAATAAACAGAATAAATATCCCCTTAAAAAAAATAACAAAACAATTCCTAAGACTTGATAAAATCACAACTTATTGAAAACATGAACTAAAAGATAAACAAAACAATTTTGAAACTAAAATTTATCCAAATAAATGACAAGAGTTTACAAAGCACGATGCTTTGATATTGTTTCTTATAAAGGTTAAATAATATGATACTGATTCAATAATATTAGATTCAATCAACAAAATAACTAAAGCATTTTATCTATCTTTTGACATTTTTGACCTAAAATAATTTTAAACTGACATGAGAACAAATGTTTAGGGTATTATTATAAAAAGGGTATTATATAAAAAATTATTATGACATGAAAACAAATGTTTAGGGTATTAGTATAAAAAGGAGCGGCTCAATTAAATACCTCTTTACTTGGGGAAATACTACTTATACGGTTTGATATCATTGTAGGAATAAATTTAAGAATATTCGAAGGGTGGTTCAAATTAACATTGATATATAGCGGTTTGTCACCTGGTTTTCTATACGGTAAAATTACACTGACTTGTTGTACAAGTGCTGGATTCCAGTTGCACTTTTTATCAAATTAAAAAAAAAATGTTTACAGAAATTTGCTGACCTAGACTATAGCCTATCAAGCCTATAGGTAAATTTGATCCTGCTAACACACACACACACACTTCTTTCTCACACACACATACACTTCTCTCTCTCACATACACAACTAAAATTAGTGAAAAACTAACCAAAATTTTGTTGAAAAAGAATACCATCCAAAGAAAGCTAAACAACTTTTAAACAAAAACGAATTGTAAATTATTTTTTATTTCTTTGATGTTCAATAAGCAACTCAAAATTGTGATTTTCAGTTTAAGACAAACATAAACATTCTGTCTAACATTCAAACATTCTGTTTGTCATTAACATTAAAACTTACAAAACTGGTAATGGGCACATTAAATGTTGGTGAAATATAAAGAATTTACATTAATGTTGACTTGGTTGAAAAAAAAAGGATGCATGCTTACACAGTGTGAAGATTGCATCGATAAAGAAAGGCTTCTTGTATAGTTTTAGAAAACTAGGTTTTAAACCTAATGCTAATTTTGTACCAGTAGTCTATGATTATTATTAGTGTAGTCCATGATAACAATTTGTGGACTGAAATCAAACAGATTTTAATCCACAAATTGAAGGCGACACAAAAGCCAAGTTTCACTACCTAAAAAGGTCTATATGCATATTTTAACTGGCATCAACAAAATAACTTACGTTTTATTAGTAACAAACATATTAAACAATTAACCTTCTCTGATTTTGATAAAAATTGAAAAAGCTGAAATTAAAGTAGTACAAGAAAAATGGCAACGATATTATAAATTTATTATAAATTATAAATTATAGAATATAGTCAAAATATATATTGCATATTCAAAACCTAAAATTTTTTTTGTAAACTCATTAACTAACATATTGAATATTTTTCACTAACATTTTGTATAAAATTAGATTTTTTTTTTTTTATTTGAGATAATTTTTGAAAATTTCTTTAAAAAAGTTACACTTTTGCATTCAGTTTGCATTTTTTAATATTATTTCAGCATACTTAATGTATATTTTCAACATTGTTTTCAATATTATTAAACTTTATTTTGTTAAACTGTTTAAAAATTAAAATAAACTTAAATTGAAAATCAATCATTTTAAACATAAGATACAATTCATAAATACAATAGAAAAATTCAAGAGCAATTATTGAAATACTTTAAAAATGAGGAAAGAAATATAGTACCAATGAAATAAGTAGATTTGAAGAAAAAACTTTAAAAGGTAAAGAAACAAAAAAAATTTAGAATTTCTGGATACCTTATTGATGATTAACAGTAACACAGCTCTGGATATTTTATAAACATATTGTATAATATTAAATATTATATAATTATTGCATCATAACAACTGACCAATATACAACAATTTATAAAGGCAATATTTTTAAGTCTTTGCACAATAATAGTGAAGCAAATAAGCAAAATCATTCTTGTGTTTCTTACCATTTGAACATTTTAATGAAGACGTTGAAAGACGAGCAACTTTGACTAACAGTCCTGAACGTTTCAATGTTGAAGTAAAAAGTCTCACTGCCATTATTAAACATGCGCGGCCAGAGACAACTTTTCTACGCGTATAAGCAAGCTTCTAACATCTGGGTAGCTCTGTAAAGTTTTGAAAATTTAACCGAAATACGAAAAATTACCGAAAAGCATTGTGGTTTCTGTTCAAAAAAACAAATGGTAAGGTAAAGCGTGTAAAAACGCAAATTTTTGGATTTATAACATAGCTTTCATTAGTATGGTACCCAACGATTGAAGTTTGTGAAGAAAACATGATGAAAACTATAGTTTTAATTTGGATTCATACTTTTCTTTGAAGTAAACTTCATGCGAATATAATCTAAACCTAATTTTAATAATTTTAATCTAATTTCTGAAAAAGATAAAAAAAATGCCAGTTTTTATAAAAGAAACATATTATAGAAGATAAAACTTATACATTATATAATAGCAATCTATAATAAAAGAGAAAATATCATTTTTGGTTGTCTAAAATTATATTTTTTGTTATTTTGACGAAAAAATAATTCACACAACCTCTGACCCCGTTAACAATTGCTTAATTATCAGACTATTGTCGTGAGATCTTTTAGTTTTTAATTAACAAACTTCTGTTATAATTTAATCGTTTTTTTAAATGAAACTCTTTAAATTATATGTAAAAAAAATGTATTAAAAATCAGATTCCGATCGTCTTTAGATGCAATTTTTAGATGCCTCATTTTTATCTTATATTGTCTCATGAATTGGCGTATAATATAAAGTATATATAAATATGTTATCCAATGAAAAAATGAATTCTTTTAGTTTTTTTTAAAAACGTTTAATGATATTGACAAGTCAAAACTATTCTGTTCCACTCATAAGGTCCACGGTTTTTTTCTGGTTTTAAATAAAACTCCAAAACTTTTAGCAATTTTAGAATTGTTGAAATTAATATGTTGTTTATATGTAACATTTTTATCAAAATAAACTCCAAAAAACTTTGTAGACGATTCTTTTTATATTTCAACTTTGTCTATAAACAATTTAAATAAAATTTTTGACATGAAGTGAAACAGAATATTTTTGGTTTTGTCAACGTTCATGGTTAATTTATTGCATTTAAACCAGTTTGATATGTGTTTATTTTCTTTGTTAATTGAAAATAGTTCATCAATGTTAGCATTCAATAAGTATATATTAGTATCATCGGCAAATATAATACAATTTAGTTCCGACGAATGAAGTTGAACCAGCTCTAACAACCAAAGTTGAACTTCTGCTTTATCGTTGCAAAATTGTATCTCTTTTTCTTTTATACAAATACAACTGTTGTTGATGGTCAAGTTACCCAGTAAACACAGATTAGTGCAGAATTGGTCAATATTTAGTCGAAATCGGTCGAAAAATGGATAAAACGTTCAGCTATTATTCGTTCACCTATTATTGACTTAAAATCGACGCTTGATTTGAGATGTATATTTTAAACTTTTTTATATATACGTTTACTAAACGTCGGTCTAACGTTTAGAATATCGACTTACATTAGTCAATATTGTAAACCTTTAATCGATCTTAACTAAACGTAAACATTTATAGATTTAAAGTCTACGATTTAAATCTTTTAACATATACGTTTATTAAACGTCGATCAAACATCTACAATATTGACTAATATAAGTCGTTATTCTAAACGTCTGATCGACGTTTAATAAACGTTTATTATATTATAATATAGTAATATAGCCATTGGTCCATAACAGCGTAAGTCGCGCGGTTTAAATAAACATAATTAAAACGAAAAATTATTTTTTATTGGCTAAATAATTAAATTAGACTTGAATGCGTTTTCAACATTCACTTCCTTACAACAACTGAAAGCAAAACGACTGATAAATAAATAATAAACGAGTTTTGGTTGCGCCATTTTAATTCATGGAAGTTAAAAAGCTTTTTTCGCGACAATCTACCTTCCTAAATGCCAACAAATCAATGGACTCCAATGTTTTAAAAATCATTGATGGCCACATTGACACATTTAAAAATAGGAGTTGCTGGTCTCTCGTTATGAAAGTCCTACTGCAAGAACTTTTTTCATAAGTTTTATAAACAGTATAAACTCATTTTGAAAACGCTAGTATGATTGTGTAGGTATTCATCTTTGCTATAATCAAGAGTTTTAATAACTAAATATTTATTCTTTTTATATTAGATGCATTTTAGCTTGATTTAGTTACATTTGCTAAAGAAAATTGGTGGAATAGAGCTGGAAAAACCGCTGCATATGTTATGTCGCGACGTTACTTATTTTTTAATGTCAAAAATAAACATGAATGGTACAGGAATTTTTGGAAACTTCCATTCAGAAAATCCTTTATATGTAAAGTTGTTCTGTGTAATTCCAATTTTGATTTATGAATGTACATTTAAAATGCAAAATATTTTACCCTAGCTTTTTGCGGTTACAAATCAGGTTACGAAATCAGACGATCAGGATACGAATGTAGAAGATGATGTGGCACAAACAGGTGCATGATAATCAAGCGGTAAGCAGTGTACAAGAAAGATTTTTGATAATGCATTTACCAGAGAAAACAGTGTAATTTTATTAGTAACCTTTGACTTAATCTGAATGTAAACTACTGTAAAAATATTTTCTGCTAATGAGATTAAATTTGAATAATATTTAATAGAAATTGTTACTGTAAAATTTCCACAGCAAAAAGCTTGATCATTAAATTTTTTTTAATTATCGAAGCATAAACAAGTATAGTGCACAAACTTTTTGTCTCTAAACCCCCACTATATGAAAACGTTTTATATAAGTTTATAACTTTATATATAGTTTTACAAAATAAAAGTATAGTATAAGTTGTATAGTATAAAAGTTTATAAACATGTTATAAAAAATAAGATCTTTTATAACTATATCTTATTTATAAATTTCATTACTTTTATTACTATCTTATTTACAAATTTCAAGACCTATATAACTCTTATTACTTATATAAAGTTAAAAAGTTATAACGTAATTTAGTTTATATTAGTTTTAAATCTTAAATAAATTGAAATTACGTTAACTAAATTAAAGAAACTACTAGACAAGATCTAAAAGTTTAATATACGTTTACTCAGACTAAATCTAAACGCTTTATATACGTTAATTAAACTAAATTTAAACGTAAATTAGACTAAACCTAAATGCTTTATATACGTATAATAATCCTATAATAGACGTCTAAAATACGTGTGAATATAGACGTTTTATGGACGTTTGTTCTAAACGTTAATCTGGATTTTATTCTAAACGGATAACCGACCAAATCTGAACGTTTTGTCGAAACGTTGTTTTGACGTTTAATAGATGTTTGTGTGTTTACTGGGTAGCTTTTATCTCATGTTTCATCAACCAAAACATAACTTGTCATTCAGCAAACTGGTATCCTTTAACTGTAACTTTGTTGCTTGTCTAAAAAAATTTCGTTTAAGTAGTTTTTTCACTTGAACATCAATGCTTAGTGACTTTCTTTCGTTTTCATGCTTCCTTTACTAATACAATTTACAATTTTTGAGGTCTTTTATTACAGTTTCTTAGTTTTAACTCTCTTCTTTGATTTATGCAAACTCTTACCTTAAATACTTGCAGCCTTGTTACGAGGAATTTGTTAAAAAAAAAATAATGAAAAAAATTGAGAAGTGTATAATTTTTTAAATAAACATCATTTAAAGTATCCTGAAAACTTTTCTCCTTTGGAGAGTAATTCAAGCAGTGGCTGCATAAAAAATTTTAATTTAAACTTAAAAAAGAATCTTTAAATCAAATGTAAAAAAAAAAATTTTAACGTAATTTTTCTCCACTTTAAGCTTTTTTACTCCAAAAAGTTTATATTGCTAGACTTATCAAAGTTTAATTTAGAAATTTTTGTTTCATTGATCATCCATTCAAATCAGCCATTTTTGTTTCGTTTAAATAAACAAAAATCAAAATTGCAGTTTTCAAAATATTTTCTTCTAACACTTTATTGCAATCAAAATGCAATATATGACAAACAGGATTACATATATTTTTGAAAATTCCTCAATGTGCAAATTTGTGTACTGTTGCTTTGTCAGATCAAAAAAAGTTTTTAGTAAACCCTCCTTTAAAATTTGGTTATAGGGGAGACCGGGGTTAGTTGGCTCGGTTTTTACTCTATGAGCTCTGTAGCCTTAACAGCACATTTTTTTAAAAATATTAAAGTGTAATCTTAAAGAGTATGGATTAGGGTAACTTATAAAATTTCCATTCATTTACAAAAAAAAATTCTTGGGGCCTTTCCGGGCCCTCAAAAAAAAAAAAAAAAAATTGCGCCAACTTACCCCACCACGGGGTAAGTTGGCACAAACTATAAAAATGATTATTAATGCACTATTAAGTGCAAAATTTATAGAAATTTTTTTACTATTAATTTTTGCAACAATTTTGTCCCAAAATTTGATATTACTTTTAGCTGGTACCAAATATTAGTCCGTATAAAAGCCAAACAGTAGCCCAATTTTTATCCGTGAAACAAAAAAGTAAAAAAAATTTTCTTTTAATTTTTTTTAAGAATAAATTTTTTCAATATTGTTAAAAATTAAAAAAAAAAATTAATAATTTTATAAAAATATATATTTTTTTCCATAGTAAATGCTATGAGCCAACTTACCCCGCGAAAAATTTGTCAACTTACCCCGAAAGCTTTTATTTTATAAACAGTCTATAGATCCTGAAAAACGGTAGCTTTGAAAAAAAAGTCTGACTTGGTATAGTAAACCAATTGTGACTGGAACTTTTACAATAATTTTTTTTTTTTCATACGGCAAACTACTTTAAAGTAAAAAGGAAGCGATGTTCTAAAAGTTACGTTTTTGTCCAAAAAACGCATAAATCTCAATATCTCCCATGCGCATGTGCGAATCCTGACAATACTACAGTGAATGATGAAATGGTCAATAAGAAAGTTTCTGTGTAATTTTTGTCATTTTCTGATGAAAGGCTCTGAAGATAAACGCAGTTCGTCAACTTACCCCTGCGGCCAACTAGCCCCGGTCTCCCCTACTTAAGAATACGCCTTTTTTAAACTTTTAGAAGAAAAAAGTTTTTGCATGTAGCCTACGATATGCCAGCTGCTAATATAGTTAATAATATCTTTAAAAAGTTAAGATTTGTGTATCTTTGCTATACAGTAATTATTTTGTAAAAAGCAATTTGGAATGTTAAATAAAGATTTTAATTTCTGGTACCAAAGTTTAGTAGACAAAAGCCATGTGTGCACTATTTTAAGACAACAACAATTTTCTTCTAATTTTCTAGCTGATAATGACCTTGGTTTATTTTCAAACATAAAAGGAGCAATTCAGAAAAGCTGCTTCCTGACTTAAAAAAAAGAAAGAAAAATATATGCTTTCAAACTTTATACCACCATGAACTAAAAAAAATTTAAAAGATGTATTAAAAGACTCTTTTTTTTCTACTCAAGACAGTTCTAAACCTGCATGTAATAGATTTAAACATGTAGAAGAGTGTAATCAACATGGAGAACAACTCTGTAGTAAAACTTCCAGTTTTAATGGAAGATTTTGTTTTATAGCAATTTGGAATGTTTAATAGAGGTTTGCATTTCTGGTATCAAAGTTTAGTAGGCAAAAGCCATGTGTGCGCTATTTTAAGACAATAACAAAGTTTGTTCTGATTTTCTTGCTGATAATGACCTTGGTTTGTTTTCGAAAATAAAAAGAGAATTTCAGAAGAGTTGGTTACTGACTTAAAAATTAGAAAGAAGAATATATGCTTTCAAAAATTATACCACCATGATTCAGGAATGGAAGAAGAGTTTAAATAAACAAAATTTTATTTACTGCTTCAGAGTAGGAAGAAGAATTTAAATTTTATTGGATTATATACAATATATACATATTGTAAATACTTTTGTTGTTTTCCATTTTATTTAATTTTAACTTTAAATTTAAATTTTATTTTATTTATAAATTAATTGAAATTCAATTTGAATCGTTTGTTTTTTTAAAGAGTCACTTAATTTCATCCTTTTGTCTTTTTATGAATTTTAGCTCTTTGTTCGGATTTTAAAAAAGCTCTTTTCTATTGTAATAAAATAAATACTCTTGAATAAAAATAGTTTTATTTGAGTAACACGACATAAAACATGGCTCACAGAATCTAATAATTTGAAAAAGCTTTTTTTCTTTGATTTGATACTAATAATAAAATATGCTCATTCTGTTCTTTTTTTTTAATAAAGAATTATTTAGTTACACAAATTCTACAAACTTAACTCTATAAAAAGAAATAAATTAATTTAACAATTTAAGAATAGTAGATTTATACAAAAAACATTTTGGAAAAAATAATTGGTAGAAGTAAATGTTGTGATTCTATAGCAAAAAAGTAAATAGAATTAGTATACTTTATCATTGATATCAAATCAGTATCAAATGTAACTCTTCCTCATAGACTTCATTTGAAAACTAAATTTATTATCAAAATTAAATGCGATAAATCCTTAAGAAAAACTCCACAAATCTAAAAGAAAAGTAGACATAATTGAGCCAAGTATAATTTGCTATAATTTCGGAACCAATTGTATAAATTTAATAAATTAACTCATTCTAAAAACACTTAATATCCGCGTGTTTTAATACCCGTTATAGCAAAAGATGATACGATAAGAGTAAGTCATGCAAAATACCAACAAACAGAATATGAAAGGTTTTCAAAGAGAATCTTTATAATAAATATGTATAAAGTCACTGCGAATCAGAAACTTAAACAGCAAGTCAAATTTTGAATCAAGTTATCTATAACTTTGGGAATCAAATCTCGAAAAAAAAAATCTTAAAAAAATTAGTTTTTTTCCTAGTTCTCGTATATTAGAAATAGGAAAAAAACTAATTTTTGTATAAGTATACTTATACAAGTTTTTAAAAAAGAAGACGTCATGCGATGTATTTGGTTGAAGATTTAGGGTAACTATCTTTTTAAGTAATTAAAAAACAGTTGCCCTAATTTTAAGACTTTAATTTGTAACTGAGTGCAGTATAGTATTCATTGTCATCACAAAATAGTTTGTTACGTTGACATTTGGCAAAAATCACAATGTTTAATTTTTATTTGTCCTATTCCCTCTTATAACCAAAGATATCCAACTTTTTATTTTAATTGCATTGTGCAGTGGGGATAATTAACTTTATAAAATATTTTAAGATGGTTATTTGAAATTAGCTAGATTCGAATATATGAAATGTTTTAAATCGAATCTCGAATTGCTTTTCTGATTCAATTTGATTCGAAATTTCGAATAATTGAAATGTCCGTTTTTATTATCGAATTAAATTTATAATTAAAAACATTCATAATTTAACTTCGTATTATATAAAACGTCTTAATAATATCTCTTAAAACTTGCCAAATGGGTTTCGAATTGGTTTTTTTTTCTTTTTTTAATTCATATGAAGATATACTTTTTTTTCTCAAATAATATTTGTTATTAGTTCGTAAATATAAATCTATAAAAAAAAAAATAATGCTTTTTATGCAACCTGCTGAAATAATTCTTTAGCAAAACAACAACTTGAAAAAATGCATACTATTAAAATCTAAAATAAGCAAATTATTAAAATAAATGATCAAATTTAATCTTAGTATTATTAAGAATTACCAAATTAATTATATTTACAAAAAAAAATTTATTAATTTTTGAAAATTAACTACTTTTTTTATAAAAATTAGTTAAATTTTGAAATAATCTAAGTTCGGTCATTCACAGATAAACAACGAAGGAGACAATTAGCAGTAATATTTTGAAACTTTGATAAGTGTTGCGAATGTAAAATTTACCGGTTGCTTTACCTGTAAATTTACAAGTAAATTTTGACATTTTTATAATGGATACACACCATGGTATTTTATTTGAATAAAAAATTTGTTCATTTTTGCAAAATTAACTGACGGTTCTTAGAGTTCTAAATTATATCAAGCATGTGACATATTTTTTGGAGATAAAATCACAGCTCAACGACAATTATGGATGCGTTGCAAATCCTGTAATGACTGGTTGTGTGGATTTTGCTATTCTACTATGGTCAACGGTACGTGCAAGAGTTATAAACATGCCAATAAACATTAGGGTGCTCCAAATTTTTTTTTCTCAAAATTACTTTGCTCCCCGGTTGTTTTCCCATTCCTTTCAGTATTTAAAGTAAAAAAAATCATACTTCAAGATTTTAAAATAACTCTAAGCCTTGCCACCATGACAAAAATGTTTGTCACATTGTTTAACATTGAAAAAGTAACATAAATTGTTTGAAGTGAACTAGAGTTATTAAAAGTTGAATTTAAGCAATGAAAATTTAGGTGTAAAGAATGATCTAGCCTAGCTACCATGATATGATAATGTTAGGCCTAAGAAAAATACTGATCCAGCCATATTCGGAAAAACAATTATGTAAGTTTTTTCATAGATTTTTCGGTGTTTTTTTTTCTGAAATCTGGTACATTGCGCCGGTGTTGTTCACCACTTGTAACATATATTATTTTTGTGCTTCGTCTCTTGTTTAAGTATTTTCAAAGTCTGTGATGAGCTTCATTGCCCTCTCGGCTAAATCATTGACAACTTTTGCAAGACGTATAAACATTGCCGCTTCTTGAAAATTATTGTCGGTTTCCAACTGCTTTGGAGGCAAGTGCAACCAGGCTGTTTCAATTCCAAGTAAATTGAACAGGAGCCAGGATTTCTTGCCAATCAAATGTACCAATTTTGTTGAGGATACTAACTGCGGGAAGACAGGAACACCTTTATCTAGTGGTTTGTCTTTTTTTGCTTTGATAAGTTGTCTAGCAATTTGTTTTTTTTTCCGAATCTGACACCAAATTTGAAAAGAGCAAAAATGCGACCGTTTTTTCTGCCAGATACCACATATGCCTGTTCAATGATGAAATTGTCGCTCCAGCTACCTCGGGGTCAATTTTCTTGAACATATGTAGATCATGCCATTACTGAAGATCATTCGATGGTGCATCGGCTGCAGAAAGGGCGGCTAACCACGCTTTCACATAAAATAGGGCATTGAATGTGCAAATACGACGCAACTTTTCCATTTTTTCAGGATCATAATTCAGCTGATCACCAAAAGCATACATTTTAGCACTGTATATAACAGTTGCCATCCAGCGTGTATGATAGTGTGCACCAGGCTTGAGCCACTGCACTCCACGAGGAGGCGTTTCTCCTAGAAATATGAGCACAAGTTCTGCCCATTCTCTGTAGTCATCACGAGGCATGCTGTTACCTTCTGAAGCCAAGATTTGTTGCAAGAAATTAACAACATTTTCCTTCTGTTGCTTAAGACGTCGATCAGTAACATTTAAAATTTTGAAATTCGATTGTTGTTTTATTGTATCCCAAGATTTTTTAAATTCCATGAATTCAGGGGTGTTCGAACTGGATGTTGGACCAAAAATTTGCTGCAATGCGGAATACAAAATTCTCTCTATCACATGATGACGACAAGAATAGTATAATACTTTCTTGTTTAGCATCAATTCTAACTGTACACATGCACCATTTTTCGATCCTGAATTTGATGCAGTAGTATTGAAAACAAGACCAACAATGGACTGTTTTACTTTCCACTTGACTACAAGAGAATAGCTACTATTAGCCATTGTAGCACCAGTTCCATCCGAGATAAAAAACTGAAACCCCAAGTAGTTTACCTTCTTCATAGTTTTGCATCCCAGCCACAAGAACATCTAGCCGTTCAGCATCCTCAGGAACAATTTTCCCATCATGATGTAATGTTACGTACTTCGGGGAAACAAATGTAGTTTCAATCTCATTTGCATTCTCTATTCGAAGCTTTTTAGCAGCCGTCCTACTGCTTGCTTTCGATAAAGTCACACACTTCAAATCAGCTCCGACCTATGCAATTATAGCCGCCACGAAGGCCGTTCTTTTACCAGCTGATAAATTCAAGCGGTCCGCCATTGTTGAAATTTTGTCACTTTTGAAAGGATTTCTTCGAAGATCCAGTGTAATTTTGTCTTCTCTGTCACGTTTGGTTTTCTTTGTTACAGTATCAGCTTCTTGACATTCAAAATCTTCATCTTCACATTCGTCTGAACTACATATAACACTAATATCCTCTTCTGATTCCATGTCTGACTCAGGGAGTCAACACTTGTCGTTTCAGGGTTGGTGCTCATTGTTGCTGCCAGATTATTTTGATTTCTTAGTTCTTCAGCCATTTTTCTTGCCAATTTAATTCTCGCTCTCTGTATTTTTTGAGAAACTTTTCATTTTTTTTGTTTTCTGATCCCAAAATAATTCTTTCTTGAGATTTAACTGCTGTAAGAAATTCAACATCTTCTTTTTTTTTGCTCATTATCACGAAGCAGGTCCATTTCTATTTTGTTTTGAACATCTTGGTGAACAATATAAAAGTATTTTTTCATATCTTCAATAAACAGTTTTTCCTTTGCTCCATTTGATTGACATCGTTTTTTCTTCTGGAGTGTTCTATAAATATTATAGAGATCCAATATTTTACCTTTAGCTATGTCTTTGCGTTGTATTGCAATTTCAACTTTATCCCATTGATTTTGAATTTCCACTACAACTTTTTCAGCTATAGCACCATTACAACTGACATGTTTGGTTTGTTTCATCGGCCCGTCCTTCAAAAAGAAAAAGAAACGCAACACATCTCCCTGAGAAGGAATTCTTGTTGGTAGTAATTCAGTTAATGGTTTTGCTAATAACCAGATGTCAATATCTTTCTTGAGGACAGGTCTATTCATGATCGTTTTTAACAGTTCCTTCAAAACTAATGATTCCGTATTATAGTGTAATATATACACTATACAGCGCTACAAAATTTCACGTAATATATTTTAATCAAATCTGTTTGTCAAATATTTTGTTGAAAAATTTTAAAATAAACAAAATGTTTTTCAAACAAGCGATACAGTCTGCTTCTGTCTAATGAGTAATTCTTGTCTAACTTCTTTCATTAAATTTTTTTCCTAAAAAAAAATTTAGAAAAATATTTAGATTAGTTTAGAAAAAGGACTAACATAACTTTTAATAAGAAAATTCTGGTGGCAAGGCTTAAACATGACTAAACGACTTGATATTTTGTACTTTATCACAAAATAGATGTACGAATGGGAAAATTGCCAGGGAGCAAGATTCTGAGAGAATTTTTTTCTTCACCATTTTTCTAGAGCGCCCTAATAAACATACAAACCTCAGTTAAAGCAAAGTAGTGTTTTTTGTTAATTGAAAAAACCTTTTTAAATTAATTAATAAATATATTTTTAATTTTATTAATCAGTGGCGTAGCCAATGTTATAATGGCCAAAGTAATAAAATAGTTACTTACAAGACTAATTACAATAAAAATTAAAATAATAGTTGACTAATTCCAATAAAAATACTACTTATATTTAAAAAGCCATTTTTGTTGTGCTCCTTCTTGTTTTCTTTGGTGCCCCAAAAGACTTTTTTTTTTGAGCCCGGGGCAACGCCCTACTTAGTTACTGGTATTAACTGAATTATGTCATAATTATAGAATAAAACCATACTTAAAAATTAGTTTTCATTATTTATGACTTTAAGTTTGTGATACGTTATTAGTATTTATATAGCGGCCAAACTTATGAGATGGTATTGAAAGTTCGGTCAAAGTAGATGTTTTCATTTTAAACTAAATATTGAGTACTAGTTTTTATTTTTCATTTTTTTTATTTTTAGAATATCAATTATCAATATAATTTTTTGTATGTTTCAGGAAAAAAAACTGAATTTTTTTTATTTATGCGTGATAAATAAATGTTCAAAGCTTAAGTGACCGAACTTAGGCGATTTTACGATATAGGATCTTTTTTTTTTTAAACTTTTTTTTCGTTATAGTTTGCTCTTTTATTTTAAAAAAATTTCTCAGGAAAATAATAAATTATTCTGTTAAAAATACTGTTACCTGTAAGGCGATAGTTTACTTTAAAAGCCATTATAAAAAATTGAAAAAAAATTTGTTATTGATAACACAAGAGTACTTTTATTTTAGTTTTTAAGTTTGATTTTTGAACACTGATTTTTGGTCTCTTGGGACCAAAAAAGGGGCACATACGAAAGATTTTGAAAAGATTTTGAAAGGTTAATATATGGATCATGTTTCGATGAATTTTCACTAAAATGATGTTTTTGTTTTTAAACGTTTGCGTGACTGGATATTAAGCTTGTTCTTCAAAAATATCAATTATTAATAAAGTTCCTCAATTCTCATCAACGTTTTGTTAGCTTTTTAACATATGATATCTTTGATAATCAACATATCAACATGAGCAATTTATTTGGGTTACTGAAATGTTTTTTTTTTTTTGCGCTAAGAGAGAATTTAAGAGATAGTTTAAGAGAATTTCGAATTTTATGTAGCTTGCTTAAGTTTTACTTCCATATAAATTTCATTAGAAAGAAATTTAAAGAAAATGAAATGCCAAACGTCTGTGGCCCACATTACATTTAGCTAACCTTTAATATTTCTTAATATTTTTAATATTTCTTTATTATTTAGTAAAATTTCTTAATTACAAAGAAAGAAACGCAGTTTTTGAAAAATTTATCAAACTAAAACTTTGGAATGAAAAACTATATGTTAATAAAGATTTTAGCGAAAGAACCACGGAAATTAGGAAAAAGTTGTTTAAAGAAGCAAAGGAATTAAGAGCCAAAGGTAAATTTGCTAAAGTTATTTACAACAAACTTATTACGCGCGATTTTTAAATGAATTCTTTTATTTCTAGTTATTTAAATTTTAAAAATGGATTCTAATTATCAAAACAATTTTGAATCGCTATCATTTAACTTTTTTCAATCTAACGACTTGGTGCTTGACACTAATCCGTATCCGGATCTAAACTATTTTAGTGATGTAGGAGCTTTGCGAAACAATTGTTCCTACTTCCTACGTTCCTACTGATAACTTAATTAAATAACAAGCCAGTATTAGATTCTTAGGAGTTTTTGTTGATGAGAATTTATCCTGGCTTCCTCAAATAAGATATATTCAATCTAAAACCACTAATATAATTGGTATGATGTATCGAGTTCGCTCATATATCAATAAAAAAAGTCTCAAACTAATATATTTTGGACTAATTCATTGCTTCATCAGCTATGCAAACATACATGGGCGAGTATGCAACCATTAAAACTTAAAAAAATTTATAGTCTACAAAAATATGCTAGCAGAATCATTTACAGTAAAAATAAGCGTGAACACGCCAAACCTATAATGAAAGATATGAAAATGAGGGATATTTATGAAATAAATATCTATCAGCATTTAATTTTTATGTATCGATTCAATAATAATCTCTCTCATGTAAACTTTAATAACAAGTTTGAAATAAACATAAATGATAACTATTATCTAAGAGCAAATATTAGTAACTCATATATACTGCCTCAAAACTACAATAAATATGCTGAATATTATATTGCATATCAAGGACCAAATATATGGAATAGTTATCAAAAAGGATTCAAATGTATGGCAAAGTCATTAAGTTCATTTAAGTTTCTAATAAAAAAGGAAAATTTTTAAAATTTGAGAATCGATTGTGCTTAAAGGGATCACCAAGTAATTTTAATTATTTTAGTATTTATTTTATTTGATCTTTTTTTGATTTACGCAGCAGTTTTATGCCCATTAGGGTTTTTTAATTTGATATCTATATTCTATTAAAAATGTATAAAGGGGCTCTATGAAAAGATTGCGATGACATATTGTCATTTTCATCTTCTTTGAGCCCCTGTCTGTTTAACTCTTTATTTTATAAAGATCATTGTAAAAAAAAAAAGTTTTTTTATTTTTTATTGTATATTCAAAAACGATGCTTGTTGACAAGATTTTACTGTCTTCTTTGTAACTACGGACATATTTTTATTTTTTTCTTGTATATATATGTTGATTATTTATTGTTAAACAGCAAAAAAAACAAAAACAAAAAACTTCTATAACAAAGAAATAAAAAATTTCTTTCTCGGGATCATTTAAATGTAATTCATTTAACATTAGAAGTCTTAAAAAAACTTTGAAAATTTGTGTACTTTAATAGAGGAAACTTCAAATACATTTAGTATAATTTTCTTAACTAAAACGTGGTGTGAATTTGATGACGCTAAATCTAATTTAAATCTCCATATTTGAGGTTTTAACATGATCCCACTAGCGCGTAATGCAAATAAACGCGGAGGTGGTGTACTTTTTTATATAACGGAAAATTTGAGGTTTTTTATTAGGCCTGACATGAGTATTTCTGATGACAAAGAAATTTTAACAACTGAACTTTTAACCAATAGCTCTAAAAACATACTTATAAGCTGCTGTTATCGTCCACCATCTGGCCATATTGAAAGTTTTAATGCAATTTTGCG
The DNA here is from genome assembly GCF_038396675.1 of Hydra vulgaris. Lineage (NCBI taxonomy): Eukaryota > Metazoa > Cnidaria > Hydrozoa > Anthoathecata > Hydridae > Hydra > Hydra vulgaris. Next base: position 75,981,112 of record NC_088931.1, read on the forward strand.
CATTGATATTTAAAAAAAATAGTTTTAAGGAAAAGAGACTAAATTATATAATTGGTGACGTAAATTTAAATTGTTTTGAACATCACGTTAATAACAACATTAAAAAGTTTTACGATGACTTATTCAAACATGGAACAACTCCACTAATTCACAAACTTACTAGAGTAACCTCAACTTCAGCTACCTTAATTGACAACATTATAACAGCCGATATCTTTAATAAAACTCTTTAAAAAGGTATAATAAAAAGTGACGTTTCCGACCACTTCCCTATTTTTTTTCTCTATTAATATTGACAAAAAATTAATACAAAAACATAAAAAAGTCATTATCAAACGTTTTTTCACCTATGCAAATCTAGCATCGTTTAAGGATCAATTATCTTTAATAAATTGGAATAATATATACAGTATATTTAAAGCTAATTAAGTATACGATACATTCTTTCAAACTTCTATGAAATATATGATGTAAATTTTCCAAAACGTGAATTTATTATAACTAATAAAAGTTTAAAATCACCATGGGTCAATAAAGATCTTAGGAAATCTTCAAAAATAAAGAAAAACTGTATATAAAGTACTTAAAAAAAGCACCAGAAAATAAAATTATGCTAAAATGTTTAAAAGAAAAAAATTTAAAAAAATATATTACTATGATTTACGCGAAAAATATAAACATAATTCAAAATGCACATGGCAAATTATAAGTCAAATTACTGGAAGTAGTAAATTAAAATTATGCTCTGTGCCTAACACTATAAAAGTTGATAGCGTATTTTTATATGAACCCAAACAAATAGCAAGAGAATTAAATAAATATTTCGTGTCTGTTGGCCCTAATTTAGCTAAAAAAATTCCAAATATGATTAATCCAATAAATGATTACGTGTTTCCATTAATCTCAAGTTTAGATAAATTTGAAGTATCTTCCTTCAGAATTTGAAAGTGCTTTTAAAATGCATAAAACTAATAAAGAAATTGGTCCCGATGATATAAGTTGTAATATAGTCATAGATTCTCACGATACCATAAAACATATTATTTTTAAAGTTTTTAAATGTTCTATAAATCAAGGAATTTCCCCCGATCAATTGAAAATAGCCAAAATAACGCCTATATTTAAAGGAGGTGAACCATCAAATGTCAGTAATTATCGACCAATATCTATCCTCTCTATTTTTTCAAAAATTTTTGAAAGAATTTTGTTCAACCCAATATCTAATCATCTTGTTGTTAATAATATACTTTACATAAATCAATACGGTTTTAAAAGAAATAACTCTACAGAACATACAATAATTCATCTTACTCGTAGTATAACTGATTCATTCGAAAAGTCAGCGTTTACTTTAGGCGTCTTTATAGACCTATTTAAGGCTTTCGACACCATTGATCATGAAAAACTGTTTAAAAAACTTGAACATTATGGTATCACCGGTAATGCTTTAAAGCTATTAAAAAGCTATTTAAAACATTGTAAACAATTTGTCTAAGATTATCTAAATATAACTTGTGGAGTTCCAAAGGGATCTATACTAGGGCCTTTATTATTTCTGATTTATGTTAACGATCTCCATGAAGTCTTAAAATTAACAACTATAACGTTTGCTGATGATACAAACCTATTCCTATCTAATAATAACATCAATAAACTTTTTTATAATATGAACATTGAACTAACAAAAATATCTGACTGGTTTAAGTCAAATAAACTTTCACTCAACATCGATAAAACTAAATGGGTTTTCTTTCATCCACGATTTAAAAAACATTTACTTCCAAGTAATATGCCTCTTCTTCATATTGATAATATTCAAATTAAAAGAATAATTTTCACAAGTTTTCTAAGTATCATTGTAGATGAAAATCTATCATGGAAGAATCATATCGGACATTTATGCAACAAAATTGCAAAAAGCATTAGAGTTTTATATAAAGCAAGAAGCGTTTTAAACAAACATTCATTAACTTAACTATGTTACTCTTTTATACACTGTCATATTAATTATGCTAATATTGCATGGGGTAGTACCCTTAAAAGTAAATCAAAGCCACTTTATTGTCAGCAGAAGCATACTGTATGTCTTATAAATTTCAAAAATCGTTTTACTCACTCAAGGCCACTCTTATTTAACATGAATGCTTTTAATATATATCAAGTAAATGTTTATAATGTTCTTTGTTTTATGTTTAAATGTAAAACCAACTCATCTCCAGCTTCCTTTTTTGATTAGTATTCTTTAAAGAAATAAATAAATATTCTTTTAAGAAATGATAATTTTATTAAACAGCCAAAATTTCAAACAAACTTTGGTAAACTTTGCATTTCTTTTCGTGGAGCTTTTTTATGGAACCAAATAATTTTAAAAAATTTTGATTTTTCTCATGAATGGAATTATTACATGTTCAATTGAAAATATTTTTATATACTTTTAGTTATACCCAGTTTTGTCATCACTCATTTATATTTTGCTTTTTACAATATTGATTTAAAGTTTATTTGAGAAACTATATTTAAACACCATTATTTGAATTTTGTTAAAAGTTGCACTGACATTATTTGTACAGTAGTCATTTATTATTTACTTGCTTACTTTAATTTTTATTTTTATTCGTAATATTTGTAAACAATTTGTATTACGAACGGTATATACTTTTAATATTGAATTCAATTTTGTAATAGAAAAAAAAAAAAAAAAAGATAAAAACAAAAAAAAATAAAAAAAATAAAAATAAAAAATAAAAAAAATTGATGTATGTGAATGGATGTATCTGCAAATATTGTATGTAGGATACTATTGAAAGTTAATCGCACCATTTGATAAATTCTTCTACACAATCTTTTGGACAATCTTAAAGAGCATTTGGATGTACCTAGTGCAATCATATTCTTTTTATTTTCGTTTATTTATTAATTAATTAACAATTAGGATTAGTGCAATTGTAAAATACATTTGAGTAACAAGAATCAGTGATCGTATAGTTGCGAATAAGAATCAAGAATATTATGATATTATTGTTTTCGCTTGAGTCATGCGGTTCAGAAGAATTGGTATTTTAATTCAAGCCATAAAGACTAGTAACCAGACTAGTCTATGGATAGACTTACAACACAGACATAGACAATTCTGTATGTCTATCAAATTTTTGATGGTGTCCTAAGATTGCTCAGTTAAAAAATAATTTTCACTTCATAAGTCTACAAAGCATAATTTTTTGTCTATTTGGTGTCTATGATTTTGTCTAAATTTACTTGATTTCATAAAACCAGAAATCTTTCATTACCGTATTATTTGAAGATTGTTATGTAGTAAATTTATAATATTAAAAAAATATTGATATGACATCAAAACTCCAAATGACGATCATTGCCCATGATTAATTATTGTTTAAAACTTGCGTACATATTCATCAATAAAATGAAAGTAAAAAACATTTTTCTTTTTCACTATTGTTTTATTCACAAACCTAAATAAATTTTAACACCTATTGGAATCTTCTACTTACTAATCCACATTTTATAAAGGACAACTCCTTGATCACATATTTTTAAAATAATTTTATTGAAGGTGATAAAGATTTTAGTGACTAAGGAAAATTTTTTAAATGATAAACTTACCTTCAACTTTTTTGAAGTAATCCCAAACTGGAGAGGGCATTTTAAAAATAAACTTTCACGCACATTCACTGAGAATTGAAAAACAACTGAACTGAGTAATTAATGAACTTCAATTGAGCACAAAATAGTCCATTTTGAGGTTTTTAAATAGACATTAACTTTTAATCAACAGCACACGCTGGACAAAAAATTAAAAAATGAACTTCTGTTAGAAAAATTGTATTTTTAATTTTGTGCTCGTTTTCAGTTTTTGAAACGATGCTGCAGTGAAAATTTAATTACTCGTTATAAGTCCAAATTATATATTAAATAGATCTTCTATACCTCATTAAAAAATCGAGATTGTTCATTTAGTGTCCGTTTTTAAAATGATTGTCTAGAAAGACAAACATTTTTTATAGACAATTCATTTTTGATAGTTGTAATTAAAATTGTTGCAATTAGTGCTTTGTCGAAGTCTATTTTTGTCCTTTTATAATAAGTCCATTAGAGATTGTCTGGTTGCTAATAAAGACCATACAGAAAAGTTTAAAATTTGTATTCATTTTTGTTTTTTCCAAAATCTAAATTAAGTTCAAAGTTCTTTAACAGCGGTTCTCGGTAACAATACCTGTATGGTCTTCTTTGAGTATCCGCGTTCTTTATCTTTATTCTATTTTTTTTTTTTTTTAACGATTTCTTTGCATGTAATTTTTTTTATCGATATATTTGTAAATATTCTATTAAATATTGTAATAAAGAACAAAAAAAAAAAAATATTTATAAGATGCTCAAAAAGAACAAAAAACAAACCTATTAAATGTGGGAAATATTATTACGATTAGGGTATAACATCAAGAGTTTGCAACCTTGTCTTCGCCTCTTGCTCACTAAAAAGCATGCAGTTCAAAAAGCTGGAAAATTTTGTATTTAAAAAAAACTCTGACATTCTCTTTATAACTGACGATTGTAGCTTTAAAGATAAAGGCACAGGTTTTATTGCAAAATAAAACTTTTTCTAAAAATCCTCTATGCTTAATGACAAATTTTAGATAAGCTTTTAGATAATTACTCAAAAACACATTATTTAAAATCTAAAAGCATTTTTTTTTCAGGCTGTTATTAGGATGCAGGAATATCTTATAAACAAAGAACTAATGGATGAACTTGAAAGGGTGGGCGTGGGGTGTTGGTGGCAATCACTAGAAGCAAAGAACCCCCTTTTTAGTGACCGCCACGAAAAAAAAATTCAAAGAAGTTGAAGTTTTTTCCTCTTATTGTCAGATATGAACTTTGGCACACATGTCAGTATGGGTATGACTTAATTTTAATTAAAAATAGCCATACCCATACTATAAATGTCATGAGCAGTTAAATTATTTTAAGTCTACGTTAAACTCACTTTCTAATAGTTGCCAATCTAGATTATTGATAATTTTAATTGTTAATAAATCATAATATTCCACCTTTGTTCTTTTCAGAATAATCTTTAAAGTATATTACTAAATGATTACAGTTTTTTTAAATTGTTTTATTAAATATAAAACAGTTATAAAAACAGTTTTTTGAAAATTATTTGTTACAAAATCAACAACGCACGCAAATTTTAGAAACTTTAAATACAAAAAAAACTTTTAGTTAATTTGACATATCTCTGTTACATAACATAATATAAACTTTTTAAACTCGTGAAACTCATTGTTTTTGTTAAAATAAATTTTTTTTTATTAAGATTTACGGAGAGATACAGAAAATTAGATAATTTCTTGCTTTTTTTGTCAAACCGCGTACGTACTCACTGTCACTGTCCCTTTTACGAGTTCTTACCCTTTTGGGTAACCTTTTTTTTTTTTTTTTTTAGCTATTTTAGGTGCTCCCAGAAGTCCTTACGGTCTTATCACAGAGCACCGCGGGAGAGCATTTAGCAAGAAGTTCACGCCTCCTTCCGTACCAATGTCGCTTATTTGGCTGGAGCTGGCATCGAACCTCGGACCTCTGGGTTCTGAGCCAGAACTCTAACCATTGCGCCACGGCTGCTCAACCCTCCTTCCCCCCATACCTGCGTGCGTACTTTGAAAAAGACCCCTAAGGTAACTCAACCCAATTTTTACTAAATACTTAAAAAATCAAAAAAAATGTCTCTAGACTAAGTCTCTAGACTGTTGATATATTTGATAATAAAGTCATTTGACAAAAAAGTTTTTAAATTGATTGAAAGAAAATGCTGTGTCAGCAAAAATCATTAAAAAGTATCAAATTTTAAACATTAAACGTTTCTTAAAATCTATATGTAGTATTTGAACCAAATCTTGACAGCATATAGGTAGATTTTTAAAGAAGGTTCTGAACTAAAAATCTAACTCCAAAAATGTAGGAACCCATAATGGCTGAAAATTCTATTTAAGCATTAAAAATTAGATCATTTTAGAAAAACAAAATGCGATTATACAAGATCTACTTGTTCTAAATAGTTTTTTCAGAACCTAGTTCCAGTAATGTAGAAAGGTCTGTGAAAATTTCAAGTCAATCGGTTGAACAGAATTATAAAAAAATATCGTTTAAATTTAAGTGAACGAAACAAAATCTTATTTCTGAGAAAATTGAAAAATAAAATTATAAACCAAATAAATAGTAATATGAAAATAGAGTGCGCCAGAACTATTAGCTCACCCTCTGTCTCTTTTTCTTTGTTAAAGAATTTTTTCTTTACTGCACTTTTTATATTCTTCTGTTTTTCTTCTTTTTTTTCACTCATTTTACAAGAAGTTTGCTTGATATGAGTATTGATATTTTTTGTTGCATAGGAACTAAAGTTTAACAGTTTAAATTAATTAAATCATTATTAATTCTAACAACACCATCATTGTACTTAATGATAACAGAATTTACTTTAATCTCTAAAACAGTGACACAAAACAAAACTTTGGGTACTTATTCCAAACTAATTGGTTTAAAGTTTCATTAAGATTTTGTTTAAACGAATGTAAGCAGTTTTTTGAAAATCTTCGAATCCAAAATCTTTAAAGGTGCTTTTAATTACTTCTTTTATAGATGGAGGCAAATATAAAGGCGATTTGTAGATAATTGTATCTTTAAGTTTATCTATTTGCCTTTCACACTAACTTTTTGTTGTTTAAGGGCAAAACGAATGGGAACTTTTGGAATTTATGCTCGAACAATCAAATAGAACTGCACCAACTGAAATGCCACCAACATGAAACTGCATGCCTCATTAGGGGTAGCTCTTTATTTTACCTTACGGCCATCCTATAGTAGCTTTTCATAGTGTTAATTGCTAAATCTGTTAATCTACCTTTACTATTAATCTTTTTATTATTAGAGAGCAATTTACCTTTCAGTTCTTTTCTTTTGTTGCGCAGGCGTGCCCGAAGACGCTTTTGAATGTAGCCAATACATTCCCATTTAATGGGGATTAAGTCATCATCATATGGTTTAGACTATACTATATCATTAAATGAGACAGTATTTCCATCACCTATGTAGTGTGCATATCGGAAGCCCTATTTTTTAACTGATGAGTTTCTTTTTTTTAACTGATGAATTTCTTTAGTTCCCACGGATTCCATTGTTCCAGATGATTATTTAGTGGTTAATATCACAACGGTGATTTTGAGTGGTTAATATTACAACAATGATTTGCTTTCCAAAGTTCATACTCAAGACTATTTTTCTTTTTCTCCAGACAGCACAACTCTTACAAAACTTATTCACAACATTATATATTATACATTATATATTATTATTCATAACATGAACATCCAAAACCTTTTTTATTGTCTTTTAAGATGAAACTGAAACAACACGGTTCAAAGAAGAATATTATCGCTTCTGCAATTGTCCATCTATGCTGATACCACAACTACCTGGCAGTTGATTTATTAAAGAACCAGTATTTGCAGCTTTTTTCATACATTCAAATAAAGCAGAATAAAAAAGGTAAACTTCATCTACATCAGGTTGATACTTCAAATTTTTAACATGTATTTTTAATAACATCTTGTCAGGTTGCATAAGCCATAATGGGATTGACTGTCCTTTTACAGAACGTTTTAATATGTAAGAAGTTGTTCATGAGGAGTTTCATTAGTAGTGGTGTTGATTAAAGAACGAATGGAATGTAGGGCACCAGGCAAGACAACCTCCAAATATCTTAAATCAAGGTTTCGTGATTTCAAGGCTAGTTTGATTGTTTTCACAATAATACCATCGTATCGTTCTGCTTAACCATTTTCCTGAGGGTTGAACGGAGTTATTCTACAAGTAGTTATATCCTTTTTTAGAAAAAAATCTCATACATCATCACTTATGAAGGACAAGCCTTTTGTCAGAATGGATGTAGGCAGGTATACCAAAAAGAGAAAAGAGGTGGGAAAAGTAATAGCAACCGTATTTGAGTCTATATTGGCACAAGGAAACACAAATGAATATTGAGAAAATGCATCAATTATGGTAAGCATATATATATATATATATTACAGGTAGCTGAAGGCATATATCCTTTGAAATCAATGTTTAGTCTTTCAAATAACTGAGAAGCTTTAATTAGTTGAGACTTTTGTGTTGTGTAGAAAGATAGTTTGCATTGTGGCATACTCGAGAGTTGCCCGTAACAGATTTCACATCTTCTCACAACTTACTATTTTTATGTACTAAGAATGGTAGGTTGCAAAAACGAACAAAAGCAGCCTGGGAACACCAGGGTGGCATTAGAAGTTGTGTAAAGACAAAAGAGTAGACAAGCTCATTGCTGAAGAGAACTATGTCTAAAACTATCAGTTGCAATCTTGTCTATTCTCTTTTGGTAAACAATGTCAAAGCTGTAACAAGAAAGCTCAAAACGCCATCTATATATTTTTTCTTACTAAACATAAATGGTATAGACTGTTGATTAGTTAAAAGCTTGAAATGCTTCCCAGTTAGTAGAAGGCGCCAATATTGAACAGATTCTATAATTTAGCTCAGATTGATGTAACGATTGCGAGAAAAAAAGGAACTGGTCCGCCATTTTGATTAAGAACCCCTGTGATAGCTGTATTAGACACATCATTTTCTAGCTTGAATGGTTCATTCTCATTTATAGAACACACAACAGAGCACTCAATGTCTTTCGTGAAAGTAATAAACGCTTTAATACATGAAGCGTCGAGAGGAAACGATTTCACTTTAACTAATGGGGCAATCTTTTTAAAGAAACGAGAGGTCCAAAGTAAATAGTACGAAAATAGACCTAATGTTCTGGGATTTTGTGTCAACAATTACGGGTAGTTTTCAAAGTGTTTAAAGGTAATATTGGCTTGTAATAAAAAGGAATTCTTTTTATATTATTGCTAAGAAACATTTTATTAAAATTGTTTTAAGAGTCAAGCATTTTTTCACAATATTTTTTTGTTATATTTTGCAATAAATTTTAAAAACCTCTATGAAATTATGCTTCTTTTGAGACCCATGTTGACATACTCTTGAATAATTTGTTTTTTGACCATATTAGGGATTTTATTCTAAATGTTAAAGACTTAAACCCAAACATCTTCACAACTTGACGTGATGTTGAAATATGAATTGCCTAATTTAAAATAAAATTGAGAAATGCTCTACGAAAAATCTATTGTTTGCTCGGCACCAGAAAAAAAATTTGAAGACCTCTGTAATCTATGACAAGACGCTTTTTCGATCTTTCGTTTCTTGTTACAACATCTTGTGATCTCTATGGTGATGCTGAAAGTTTCATAGTTCCTTTTTGTAAAAGCCTTGTCCTTCAGAGCTAATAAATTTTCTGTCTTCAGCACTGTAGAGGCAAGATTTTTGAGGCTTTTGATTTACAGTCAGTGAGGTTTTTAAACAGATTTAGAGTCTCCATATTTAATGTGGCAAGTTCAAATACAAGAGGTACTCTCACTTCACCAAAAATAAGTGCTAAACTATTTGAAATTAATGCTAAGAATAATATAAGCATACAAATTATCCCTAACATGTAATTTTACATTGGAATAGTTTAAGTCATGAATTTGTATGTCAACTGAACAAATACCAACAATCGAGGTTGACAAAGAAGTCGATTCCATTTGAACAGAGCTGTTAGCTGGTGATACTTTGAGAGAAAAAGAGTTGGTTGACTAGTTTAGGGTAAATAGAACTACCAGAGTAGTTCCATTTACCCTAAACTAGTCAACCAACGTTCCACTATTATTAAAAGCTTTGATCAAATAACTATTGAATGTGATATTGCAACTAAAGTTTTGAAGAACTGAATTTATACTATTAGTAGTAGTTGCTAATGTTGGTTTTAAGATAGATGCAACTGCTGAGTTAGTGGTAGTTTGCTTTGGAAGACATACTTAAGAGAAATGTTCTTTTTTTCCACATTTGTTACTGGTAGAATCTTCAGCTAAACATATATACCTACGATGCACTGCGTTTTCATAGAAGAAACAAATTTAGTCTTTGGAGGAGTTGTTAATGTTAAATATAGCAGCAAATGTGGTGAGAATATTGTATATTTATTAGAAACAGATGTTTTTTGATAAACATAGGATAAATATTCTTCAGAATGTTTTTGAGCAGATTCGTAAGCTCAAGCTTTGTCAAGCATAACCTGTAATGACGTAATGTAATAACGTAACCTTTAATAGCATATCTCTATTTTTGAGAAATTTGGTTCACCTGATTTCTGACGACGTTTTGCAAAACAATGTCGAGCAAATATTGTGTTTAATATATAGATATGTATGCTCAATGTTTCTATAGCAAAATCATTGGTGTTACATTCACTGTTGTCTTTAAAAATCTGATGAGAAAATTAGTTAAAATTCGTTTGTCAATGTTTTCTTGAGGGGTAAAACGTTTAAAAAATATTCTAAAGTTCTAAACCAATCTTTAAATTATTGGTTACTTGATGATGTGTTCGGAGGTGTTTCAAATCGCGCAGGTCGTAGAGCTTTGTCCTTTGTGGTAATGTTACATAATGATTAATAACCTAATAAAATTGTTATGAACTTGAAGGATAAATGTCAATAACATTTATTAATTTATAACTTTTTTCTTAACTAAAACAATAAGAAGAAATATTAAAATAGGAGAGTCCCTTTTTTTATATGGTCAAGATTGACAGTGACTTTGTTGCCACAACCTAGACATCTATTTATAAGTTAAAGACAACTTTACAGTACTCTAAAGTAAAATATTGTATGAAGTTAGGATTCCTCCGTCAACAGTTAGGAATGAATTGATTTTTGATAACAAAACAGCTTCATGCACATGTATATCTATTAGATGAAAACTTTTTTTATTTAATCTTATTTTATTTTTAATATTACTCGTACTTAATAATTTTAAAAATATATAAAAAAATATAAGCAGTTATTTGTATTACTGAGATAAACAATACAGAAAGATAATCACTAAAGTATCTGTGTTGACATCAACGAAACATAAACTATATCACTTGTTCCCCTAATGTCATCATTAAAATTAAAACGGTAAGCAGAAGATAGTATGGCTCAAAAAAAGGATTCTGTATTTACTTTTGCGGCGAACAGACGTTTTTTTTTGATCGAAGAAATTTTTTTTTTTTTTTTTTTTTGTTAATAATAATATAAATTTAAAAGTATAAAATACATGTTGCCATAAATTATTAAATATGGCAGTAATCATTAGTGAAATTCGAACAATGTTCAACGAAATGTTTTTGGAGTACAAAAAAGATATAGTATTACTAATAAAGCAACAAGAAGAAAATATCCTTTTAGTCATCAGTGCGAACGCAAAAATAACAGCGACCGACAACAAAAAGCTGAAACAAACATTAATGGCAGCGTGGAAAAAATTAAACGATTGGAAAAGGATGTATTTGATACAAAGGAAAGTTTAAATTTTCACGAGGAACTCATCGTAAAAAAGGTCAAAAATAATATTGTGTCTATTGAAAAAAAAAGAGTTTGTAAAAACGAATCATATAAAAACGATGAGTATATTGACTTTAAAAAAAAACTTAGAGAAATTGAGGATCGGTCACGAAGAAATAACCTTGGGATTGATGGCATCAAAAAAAATGAAAATAAAACATGGTCTGAAAGTGAAATAAAAGTGATTAAACTTTTTGAGGAGACTCTAGGGTGGAAAATGTGAGAATTGAACGAGCGCATCGTAGTGGACGCCGAGATGCAAAAACACCTCCACAATTATTATTAAGCTGTTAGACTACAAAGATAAGGTAAAAATTTTAAAAAATTCTTCTAAATTAAAAGGTGAAAATATCTACATATACGAAGATTTTTGCTTCAAAACGAACTTAATAAGAAAAGATCTTAGAGAAAAAATGAAAATTGAGCGGCAGCTGGGAAAATTTGCATACATATCATATGATAAGCTGATTTTACGCGAGTGGGTGTCTAAGAAAACGAAAGAAATCCCGAATCTGTGTCAGTAAGAGTTAGGGTTTATTACTTTTCTTTTAACTATTGCTAACTATTTTATTAACTATTTTGCGTTAATTTATATATGCGTTACTTTAAATGGAGGGAAACTTTATAATTAAATTTCTAGATGAAAATGTCGTACTCAGTGACGTCGATGACTCATAACGAATAACTTTATGACGAATGACAAATAGCTTTAATCAAATGAACTTTAATCACATGACTCATGACGAATAACTTTAATCAAAAAACATTTGAAAGCCAATACTATACAGTTATTAAATCTTCACAATATCTTCAAAAAAATAAAAATAGTTTTTTAATTTTAAACATTAATATTCGAAGTTTAAATAAAAATTTTGAAAATCTTAAGTTTTTGTTGGATGAATTAAAACACGATTTTAAAATTATTTGTCCAATGGAAACTTGGTGTAAGCGTAGAGAAACAAATGCCCAATTTGAACTAAGTAATTACTCATCAGTTCACCAACCACGTGGTTTTGGTGTTGGTGAGGGCGTATGCATTTTTATTCACAACTCAATTAGTTATAATTTACGTCAAGACCTCTGTGTAAATGAAGTAGATTGTGAGTCATTATGCATTGAATTAATAAATAAAACCACAAAAAAATAATTATAAATGCCACATATAGACCTCCATCGACTAACTTAAAAAAATTTAAAACTCGTCTTAAACCATTCTTAACAAATATAAATTTAACCCGAAGTCATGCCTACTTAGTTGGGAATTTTAACATTGACTTAAAAAACCGTGCTTCCAATAATGATATAAACAATTAAAAAAAAACACTATTCTTCAAAATAATTTGATTCCGACAATAAACAAGCTAACGAGAGTGACTAACAACTCTTTTGGGCTATTCCACGTTGTCACGGCGTGACATTTGACTTTTTTTTGTTGTTGGAAAAAACATCAGATTTTAGCGTATTTAAAATTAAAAATTTAAAAATTAAAAATACTAAAAAATTTTCATATACATTACAATTTTAAAAACATAATCATTTAGTTTTAATATTTTTTAGGCTTTTAGGTATACGCATTAAAAGGTTGCGTCACGACGTGACAAAAATTATCTAGCATTTTCCGTCATTAGGAGAAATGACAGTAGTTCAGCTCTTGTGGATATTTTGAAGTATTTTTTTGTTATGCCTTAGATACTTAAAAGGTGTTATAATAGTTTCATAAAATTTTTAAAATGTTCTATAAATTTAAATGGAGACACCACATAAATATATCAACGGAGTCACACCGTGACGTCACGGTGTGACCAGTACAAAATCTTTGAATATTAAGACAATAACATCATCAAAAAGACAGTTGAAACAAAAGAAACCAATTTATTCGGATTTTTATAAGATTGGTATAACAATAACGTTTAACAAAACAGTTTATTTACAATAATTTCAAAAAAAGTCTTGTAAAATTCAACAACGTTTTTTTATTAAATTTTATCTAGTTAGCTAGGTATGATGCACTTGAATAAGGTTTCATTTCCATTTTATCATAAAACTGTTTTAAGCAATGGGCACTAAATATTTCTGGCATTTTACAAGCATTATTAATGATATTTCCAAGTTCTATGCCATCAAAAGCAGTTTTAATTTTTTCAGCAGCAACCATGAAAACGTTTACTTGACTTTCATCTCTGACGGCTTTTTAAAATGCTGTTGCGTCATTAATCAGAGCTTCTCTTCGAACAATTTTTTGTGTCGCTAATCTTTTTATGATTGCTCCTATACCATTGCATGGTCCTTTACCATGAGAGGTTGCAAAGTAATTCCAGCAAATTTTAATTTTGTGCTTGCTTTCAAGCCATGGAGTTGAAGCTACTATGTAACAATTTTTAAATTTACTGCTAGGACCATCAGACCAAACTTGCAAGTATTTTACATCCTTTCTAATAAGGTTAGTTATTAACAAGTCAATAAAATAAATAACTGAACTTTTTGAATGGTTCAAATCATCAGAAATAATAACGGCAGATTTACAAGAGTCACCATGCCAGCTAACAGCAGTAAATAAAATTTTTTGTTCCAATGTGCTGACTAAACTTCATCCTGCCCGAAAATTGAGAAGTTTTCTGCAAAGTCAACTTGTGACAAAACTGAATCAAGATTGCTTTTTAAAACTTTTTTTTGGTTTTCATAACTCATTGACTGTTTTCCTTTTATAAAATAATGCAAAAGAAATTTGGGGTGCATTTTGCAAACATTGTTATGCAAAATTATGGCTTTGTTTTTTTTTATTGCTTTTTTGAGGTACTTAGTTCCATTAAGTTGTGTAACTTTCTCCCAAAGGCACCAGGTAATTTCTTTATCGTGGTTTTTTTCATCTAATTGGTATGTTTTGAGAAATAACTTTCCGTCCTTACAAGCTTAACAAAGATTATTCCAACAATTATCATTTTTCTTGTCACAAACAAAAGTATTTGATAAAGCATACAAATAAAGGGAAATTTTTAAATCGATGAAATGTAATGCTTTGAGTGACAAGATAATGTTTTCATGTTTTTGACATGAGCAAATATTTCTAGGCATTAAGCTTGATAAAAGTATATGGCCTGGTCTCAAACTAGCAAACTTGGATTTACTGTTTGAAAAATCAGTGTGTTCGTTTTCAAATATTTGATACGCTTCACTTATATTCATTGTTAAATACCTTTTTTGCATTTTCTTTTTTTCTTTGTTACTTCTTAAAACAATCGTATCTCTTACTCCAGGTGCCTGACGGGATATACCATCTTGTTCAAAAAAACTAATGAGGTATAGCTTCGTTTCATCATTGAGAGCATTAGGTCCATGTGTTGGTTGCATATCTAATAAATCTTTGTTAAACTGAATTGCAAGTTGTTTAACAACAGTTGCTTTTTTAAGAGAAGAGGTTGGAAGAGCACGTATTGCTTTTTTAACAGCTTTACCAAATGTACAATATGATTTGTAAGCAGGAGAGATGTTAGATGTTATTTTAGATGAAGAAACTCTACTCTTTTATTTTCTTAACTTATCCTTTAAACGTGCTAATTAAACATAAGAATTTCGTTTTTCCTTTTTCCAAATCGAGTCCTTTTCTTTTATAAAATCCGGACCATTTGTCTTTCTCTGTACTTTCACTGGTGTTCAGCATGTGTCAGAAGCATTTTCATTACTTTCAACGAAGAAATAAAAAATTCGTTTGTGAAAGTTTACTTTTTATAAGAAATGTATAAACAATAAACATTCAGAATAACTTCAGCAATGATGCGACAAAGTATAAGAAAAACTAAATAACAAAGGTGTTAATAAAATATGTCTACATATTTACAGGTACACCTACAAGTTTAATAAAAAAAAACAATGTTAGTTATATTAAAAGAGGTTTCAAAACTTATCCACAAATAAAAAACAATAGAAATACTACAAATGTTAAAGCAACATGTTTTTGCGTAACATTTTTATAAAAATTAGTCTTTAAAAAATTTAATTTAAAAAAATGTCTTGTGTCGTTACAACCTGACATAAACTTAAGACACATAACACAAAAACTAGAAATATTTAAATTTAAATATCTATTGATATTTATTGCCCTATATAAGTTACAAGTAATTTATAAATATTTATTTAAAATAAATAAATACTCTTACGCTAGAATGAAAAATGTTACTATTAGTGTCACAGCGTGACATGTCACAGCCTGACAAACTTAAAGAAGACCAAATAGAAATTTCTCAATGAAAGACTATTTAATTATTATAATAAATTTTCAATTTGGAAAGCAAGAGCCCCATCTATATTTTGCGTGAGACAAATTACATAGAAATTTAAAAAAGTTTCAAAAAAAAGGCTTCAAAATGATTTAGTAGAAAAATAATTTAAATTTGAAATCTAAAAAACTTTGTTTAAAGTTTAAGCATCAAATCCTAAAATTCTTCGAAAACCAGTCCTACATGTTACATGTTTTTAGAAACTACAAACCTTTAACTTTTGAATGATACATTTAGTTTTTTATTTTCTAGGAATTGAATTTTATATTAAACTTTTTGTACAATGTGGAATAGCCCTTCTACACTTCTTGATAATATAATAACTAATAACCATCATAATAACCGTCTTTACACAGGCATAATCAAAATTGACTTATCGGATCATTTCCCAACATTCCTAGTTACTAAGAATATGTTATTTAACAGTATTCCATTCTCAATCCATTATATTTAGGCGACAGGTCAATGAAAACTCGGTAAAACTAATCCAAAATCTTTTAAGAGACAACATTGATTGGAAATATAATAAAGCATTTCATGAAAAAAAAGTTATTGTAAAAACTAAAACTGTTTTAAAAAAAAAAAATTCAACGGAACATACAGTGGTTGAACTTTCAATCAAATATCAAGTGCATTCAGTAGTAACTACTTTACCTTAAGAGTTTTCATTGATCTGTCAAAAGCTTTTGATACCGGTAATCATAATACACTAATAAAAAAATTTGAACACTATGGAGTAAAAAATAACAATTTACTTTGGTTTAAAAGTTACTTGACCGATAGAAAATAATTTATGGTGAATGAACAAAAGCAAACATTCCCGTCTGCCGTAACTTGTAGGGTTCCCCAGGGCTCTATTTTAGAACCACTGTTGTTCCTAGTGTACATTAATGATTTAAATTTACCAACAGACCTATTAAATTGTATTGTTTTTGCAGATGACTCCAATCTTTTTTATTCCCACAGAGATATTAATACACTATTTGAAACAACAAACCAACAATTATCGAAAGTTAACGAGTGGTTTATAAGTAATACACTTTCTCTAAATGTGGATAAAACCAAATTTATTTTGTTCCACAAAGCGAATAAATCAAAAAATATTCCCATCAAATTGCCTAATCTAATAATCAATAACACTAACATTAAAAAAGAAAACTCAGTAAACTTTCTAGGCGTAATCTTAGGTGAACATTTACATTGGAGTTTACATATAAAAAGTATTGAAAGTAAAATATAAATAATTTAGGAATGATGTATAGGACTAAACCATTTTTAAACAATAATCCTTTAAAAAGTTTATATTTCTCTTTTATTCATTGTTATTTAATTTATTGCAATATTGCATGGGCAAGTACAAACCAAACAAAATTAAAAAAATTGTACTGTAAACAAAAACATGCGTGCAGAACAGTTTTTGAAGCTGGTAGAACTGTATCTTGTGAGCTTCTTCTGCGTATACTTGGAGCATTAAATATATATAAAATCAACTTACACCAAGTTTTAATGTTCATGTATAAAACAAATATAGGATTATCTCCTAAAATATTTCAATCCTATTTTGACAAAACAGTTCATAAATATCCAACAAAGTTTTCAAATAACAACTTTGTTGTTCCAAAATATAATTCAACACTAATTTATCGTGGAACTTACTTGTGGAAAATGTTTCCCAAGATTGTAAATACACATAAAACTAATATAGAACAGTTTAAAATGAATCAAAATAGGCATTCTTACTTATGGATTTTAATATGCCCGATTTTAAATGTTTTTTTAATTAAAACTCAAATACAAAAAATAATTAATACAAAAATTATATCGCTGAGTGCATCAACATTTTTTTTTCATTACCTTAATTATTAACGAGGTATTACCTCGTTGGCGTTTGCTAATTTATTTACGTTATTTCTATGAAGTATACTAATTTATTTATGTTATTTCTATGGTGTATATTAATTTATTTACTTTTTTATATATTAATCTTAGTTTAAATTTTTAAGTTTTAAGCAAATGATAATATCTTATTTTTCCTTATTCACTTGATCTTACTCTTTCCTTAATTTTGATTCTTTAAATTTTTCTTTAAATGACAACAAGTTTTACTTTTATATTTTTTTAACAAATAGTTTGTTAACTATAGATATTTAAATATTACGGTTTTTGTAATTACGTGAGAATGGGGCTCGGTGATAAGAAAAAATAAGTCTTTTTCTTGCCCCGCGAATATTTATTGTTATTTATATGCTTTGAAACTGTATATATTATTAAACGGCAAAATAAACAATAAACAAAAAAAAAGAGGTTTTATATCTTTCAAAAAACACAGATCTGATAATAGATTGATATCATGAGAACATTTAAGGGAGCGCTGCTACATTGACTGATATAGGTAGAACATGCAAGGGGATGCTGCTACATCGACTGAGGGTTTGGGTTGGAGCCGGTTTAAATCAGTCAATCTAGCAGCACTCTTACATTTCTTACAAAAATAATATGATATCTGGTCTGCATTTTTTTAAAAACTCAAAACCTCATTTTGAGCCGCTGCTCAGGAGTAAATAAATTACGTCACGCACTTTTTGACCTCCCCCTCGTCACAAAATCGTAACACTTAAGAAGCAAGTTTTGTATGAATCGTCACAAAACCAACAAACCCCCTCCCCCTTATAGCGTGATGTAATTTATGGACGACTCCTTACCAATTAAAACTAAAACTTGTAAATAACAGAATGCCGTAAAACAAAGTGAAAAATGAACTTTTGCGGAGGCTATAACCACCACATTTTTTACCGGAGGTCATTTATTTTATGAGCATCGTCTCAATTTATAGGCTAAGACTAAAAGATTTATTATTTGTGGAAAAACGAGTGAGAAACGAATATTTATATTATGCTAAGTCCTGAAAAAGTGTGAAAATTTGTTGTTTTACCCTAGTATCAGTTTATGCGGAAATTCGAGCAACAATTTATGGCCACTTCGTGGTTAAATCAAAAAAATAAAAGCCGATCTAAATAGTGCTGCGATTAATTCTTATTAATAAGTACGAATAAACTAAGATGACAGAAAAATAATTTTTTTTCGTTGTACTTTAGCAACTTTTTCTGTGCAATTTTGAATTTTCGTAGGAGGAAAAAACATCAAAATTCGTTTAACAAGATTTATCCAACGAAATATTTTTTTAAGAGAATAAATCACTATTTCTTTTTTAAAAGTCTGCGTTATAATTTTTCTACTATTTATAATACTACTAATAATAATAAAACAAATTTCATGTATATAAAAATATTTTTTTCACATATATAAAAAACACCAACTTCTATTAACAGAAAATTGTTTCAACTATTATTCAAAGTTATCATCACTATCGTCACTTATATTATCAACGTCTATTCCTTCAAACAAGCGATTAAAACATCCAGTTTTAAGACTGTTAAAATGTTCGTATGGATTTGCCGCGGGTAGTCCTTTTCCACAAAGCCAGCAAAAATTTGTCTCGCATTTGTAACACTTCATTTTATTGCAACCATCAATTTTCTCGATATATGTTGAACAATTAGGACATTTTTTAGAATTATTTTCTAACCAGGTTTCGGAAAAATGTTCTTCAACAGCCTGTTTTAGCTGCTTTTTACCATACCGTTTTTCTAAATATTCTTTTTCTTCAGCTGTACCATTCAAATAAGCTTCTCTAAGTTTTTTCAGTTCACCAGAATTAACAGGACATTTGTTGACGCCATGATATGTACGCTTACATAAAACACAGAAAACAAAACGACACACAGGACATTGACCCATATTTAGTTCTTTTAATACTACTGCATTACAAGTCTTGCGAGGGCAATACGCAATTTCATCCATGCAATCTAATGTTGACTGCAACAGTAAGCTATCATATTTTTCATACAGCTCTGGCGAGACCAATGTTCGTACAAAATTAGGATCAGCTTGAGATTCACATTTTTCTTGAGGACATATGAGACCTCTAACAGAACCATCTCTTATTTTAATGCTAAAATACTGTTCTATACAATCCCTACAATAAATATGTTTACATTTTGAGAAAGATACACATTTTGAACCAGGTTTTTCTAAAAAGCATAACGCGCATTTAAAATAGGCATTATCAAATTTCTGCTGCGCTTCTGTATAATTATAGTCTATTAAATAAGTCACAAGATTGTTCAAATTATCAGTTTCTTGAAATACGCGACAATCTAAATTTAATGTGTGAGTGGAATTAGACACGGACAAAATCAGTTCATTTGATACATTGATTGTCTTCCAAACATCATTTGTTAAGACTTGCATCCAAGTATACAGTACTTCTTGACCATCCTCTGAAGTCCAACATTTATCTAATGCTTCACATAGTCTTGACAGCTAAAAACCAATAATAATTATATAAAATAAAACGTCCAGACTTTAAACAATAAAAAAATCTTGAATTTGAAAAGATCGAAATATTATTACTTTTTGATATATTAAAACAATAATATAGGTAAACAGATTGAACATATGTTAAAACCAAAAAATATTAAATATCTATTACTTGAAACTTGCATTTTAAAATTTTTATATATTTTTAATTATTTAAAAAAAAAAAGAAGTATCATAATTCGAACCATCCTCCAAACATTCTTAAAGCTATTCTCTCAATGATATCTAATCGTATAAGAAATATATCTTCAAGAATTGAAGTTTTCAATCAAGCTTCTACTTTTTACAACAGTGCCCTCTAGTCTAGTGGATTTATAGAAAACATAAATGCCTTTGCCAATGATTCTATAAAAGTTGCAAAATCACGTGCACGAAATATTATTTGGTTTAACTTTACGTTTTCAATTAATGTCAAGACAAACGTAGCCAAACTTTTCCTAAATTTAATCGATAAAAACTTCCCAAAATCTCATAAATTCCATAAGCTGTTTAATCGAAACAACCTGAAGGTTAGCTATAGCTGTCTTCCAAATATTCGCAACATCATCACTTCACATAACAATAAAATTTTATCAAATTCTTCAAACCTTTATGCTCCAACGTGCAATTGCCGACAGATTAATTTATGTCCACTTAATGGAAAATGTTTAACTAAAAATGACATCTATTTATGTAATGTTAAGACAAATCCGCAAGATGAAGGCAGATATTATATTGGGCTTACAGAAAAAACTTTTAAAGATCGCCTTTACAAGCAAAATAATTCCTTTCGTTATGAAAGTGGGTCAAACTCTACTGAACTTTCTAAATTTGTGTGGAGTGTTAAAAAGAAAGGTTTAAATCCTGTTTTTTTGTGGAAAATATTAGACCAGGCTGAACCGTTTAAACCTGGTGGTAAGTCATGCAATTTATTCTTGATGGAAAAATATCATATAATTTCATCCCCATTGCCTTTACTAAATAAGCGAAACGAACTTGCGTCTAAGTGTCGCCATGAAAACAAATATATGATGAATAACTTTAATGTCATCAAAGAAGACACTCCACTGTATTTTTAATATATATTTTTTTTGTCGTTTTTTTTTTTTTGAGATTTGTAACATCTGATGATCGCTATTTGCGTGAAACTTGGAGTAATGTTTTAAATAAATCG
>NC_088931.1:76007500-76062500 GCF_038396675.1 Hydra vulgaris
AAAAATGACATTGCTCAACGAAACACATCCTGATAAGTTTACAAACAAGGCCTTATGATTGTTTGTAATAGAAAAGTTAATTATAAAATTTAAATACAATTAAAATAAGTGGTTTCTCATAGAGGTCAAACATGAGCTATCAAACCAATGGACAGTCCAACAGCAGACTGAATATGGCTTTTCATCAGTAGCATGTGTTCAAACCATTGAACAAACAGCTAACCGTGATTGCAAAACTACTGCTGGTATTGTTGGCTCTACCTTACACCAAGGAGTAGTTCATCGGTGGATTTTAGCTCAGAGTGATAGAGCTGCAATATCGAGTGAATGCAAAATGATGGCAGGCATCAATTTAAAAAAAAGGTTAGTAAAGTCATGTCTTCCTGCCTACCTGGAGCCAGCCCCTATCGTGATTTTTTTTAAATAAGGAAATTTTAAATGTATTTTTTTGTATTGTTTTATACAAAACTAATTTATTTCAGTAATTATATATTTTTGAAATGATTTGTTTTTATTGCTTTCTTGTAAAAATGTATTTACTTTTTTTTATGCCAAAAAATTAATATATTTTTTTCGATAAAAGTAATTGTTTAAGCATATCAATTATAAAATAATTGTTTAAGCAAATCTTCTAAATTTTATTGCAAAAGTTGTAGTTTTTTTTTATATAAGGTTGTATAATTCTTGATATGGTAGGTGATTACAAACATTATACGATTAGCACAGAAATATTTTTGGATCGGTTTTATTTTATTATATTTTTTCTCTAAGAAACCAAATATGTTACCCCAATTAACAATTAAAAGTTATTTAGCCCTAGGGAACATTTATTTTATATGATTTTTATACTTTATTTAAGACGTGAAACGAATGCTTATAATAAGATTCAAGATTCAAAAAATATATATATATATATACTCAATTAACTATTCTCTATCTTACGAAAAATTAAAAATTGCATTAAAAAAAAATTTAATTAATAATTTAGTATCATTATTCCGCGCTAAACCCAAAATTTATATCTGTTACCGTTTTGGAGTTTTTAAAGTTAAAAGTTTTCTTAAAATCACATTATGGGAAGATAAATAATTATTTATCTTCCCATACCCTAATCATATTTTCTGTATTTGCCAACGTTACAAAAGTAAATAGTAATAAATTAAGATAAGTAGTTGTCAATTGAATCAATTCTTTAGGTACAAAAAAGACCTTGATCAGTCTAGAATACTAAAAGATAAGGATAATGTCCAAAATGTGATGAATACCATTGATGCAATGATAAATCCATTTACTATTGAAAGCAAAGAACTACTTAATATCTCAACAGGTTCTATTGCTCCCACTGATATTGAATCTGCCCATGATATAGGTGATAAACAGTTTACCTCATTCGTAAAAGAGAAACTGTTGTGTGAAGATCCTGATATATTTTCAACAATAAGCGAAATAATAATAAAGCGAAATAGTTTGAAAACATTTGCTAGCTTAAAGCAGGTAACAAAATCTAAGTCTTTAAATGGTAAACTAGTTACATTAAGGTGGTACCCTACTAAAAATTGCTTTTTTAGTGTAAAATTGAAATAAAACCAAAGATTAATATTATTCTGATAAGAAATTTTAAAAAAATAATATTTAAAATGAAATTTTTTTTTTTAAACTTTTTTGACATCCATAATGGTAGATAAACTGCCTAAAAAATGCCTAAAATTGAATAACTTTGTGACGTAATATCTTCCATTATATAAATTTCCTCTGGTTCAAACTTTGTAGAATAATGCATTAATATGTTTTATTCCGGCTGACAGATGGATTTTTAATTTAAGGACTTATTTTAAATTTTTTTACAATTTATTGTAAACATGCTTGAAATTCTAAGTAGTTTCACTTAAAATGTGAATTAATTTTTTTATTTTAAGATATTGAACATGAATTTTAAAAATTCCATCTGTTAACCGAATTTATTGAGTATACTGAGTATACCCAGAAAATTTCATGCAAAAATCATTAGCCAATACAAAGATATTACGTTTCAAAGTTACCATAGTATTACAAAAATCAAAATTTGTAAAAAACACATTTAAAGTTTTTTTCAAGTAAAATCTTGTTTAATGTCCACCAGAAATATATGACTGATTAGTTTCATTTGACTTTGGTTTATCACTGAACCCTTTGACTACTGATCTTAACTTTTTTCTTTGCTTTATACACTCTTTTGTTGACTTTCGCTTCATTTGGTTTAAACAAGAATTGTCAAACTAAATAGATGTCATCACTGTTATATACCCAGTCAAATTGAACTTTTTTAAAACATCCAAAATACCTTTACTTCCATCATTAAAATGAATAACAGCAGAGTAAGTGCTTTTAAAGTATAGCTCAACAGTTTACGAATATAAAAAAGAAGCCTAGCATAGCTTAAGCATAGATTTTAGGGCTTAAATTATGGGTTTTTTTTGTGTTGCTAAGGTCAATAATTTTTATTAACTCTGGTAATACGCATTTTTTAAATGTTTAATGTAATTAAAAAATACAAGATGGTTATATCAAATGAAAAAGGATAAAATTTGAAAAAAAATGAGTCCAAAAACTAAATTTTGACATTTTACATCAAAATCAGTATTTTTTTAGTAGTCTACCACCTTAAAGAATGACAGAGACTTATTTGCTAAGCTAGTGCTAATTGGTAAAGATAGAGAAGTCGATGTAAAGGCAATTTTAGCATATTCATTGAGAGTGTATTCAACCTTTATCGACAATCACAGGGTCACTGGTAAAAACATGTAAAGCCAAGTTACTAAATGTTATTGAATCAAAATGTAATGATATTATTGTGACCACTATTCCTACAGATAACGCACTACTCATTGATGCTATGGCAATTTTACAAAGCTTTAAAGCAATACCAGACACATTCAAGGAGCTAGCAAATGAAGTACTTAAACAAGTAATACGATTAGCTGCTTACCATAAATCATCTCATGTTAAGTTTGTATCTGATTGCTACAAATTAATTAGCACAAAGAATGCTGAAAGAGAAAAACGTGCAAAACCCGGTGTACAAGCATTTACCACCTATAGTGCTACTCAACAGGTACCAAAGCAGTGGAAAAAATTTATGTCTCTCAGACGAAATAAAAAGGAGCTAATAAATTTTTTATACATGTCATGGTGTGAGTGTGATCCACAAACTCTTGGCATCATAACTCTCTATGTAACACACATGAACTTGTGTAACAAAATTCAGTCAATTGACAACCTTATTGTTGAAAGTGAAGTCCATGAGCTTGCCAGTGACCACGAAGAAGCTGGTACTAGGTTGATTTTATATGCATCACATGCGTCACTGCACTATTAAACTCTTGTTATTAGTAGTCCTGATACTGATGCATTTTAATTAATTAAATGTTTAATTTTTTTTTATTATATCATTGTTATTTTTATATTTTCGGAATTGAACTGCGAGATAAGCATTGACAGTAGTAATGAAAATAAAAAATTCGGTTATAATAATATTTATGTTTTAAATACAATACTCTTTTGAAGCGGAGCATAAATATGGTAACTGATAATTATCCAAAGAAAACAGCACACAAAAATACAAAGGTGTAGAAGTCAGGTTACCCATAGCATAAATTGTCCAAAATTTTATATAATATTGGCAATTTATTGAGGAATACACTAACAAAATTTGAAATCACAAATATTATTTATTTGGGGGTAATTAAACAAAAAGCAAACTTAGGTTTTTTTTAGTTAGTAGAAACCGTCTCTGTTAAAATCATAGGATGGCTTTTATATACGACAAATGTTTGACCTCAGTAGTTATCCGGTTATTGTGACTCTAAAAATCTGGGATCTTTTGGGTATTATATTCTCGTCTCAAGCAAGGGAAGAACACAAACTTCAAAGCAATGTATTGTTTCTTTGCAATAAATATGCTCATGTCACAGGTAAAAAAAACAACGTTAAATGATTATTGGTCACAAGAGTGGCTGCAATCAACCCCAGCTTTTGCTCAAATAATGTCAAGAGATCATTATTTATTAATTTTGCGACTACTTTATTTCACTGAGAATAAATCAGCGCCTGTTCAGGCAGATTCTTTACTTAAAATCAGAATTATTGTTGACCATTTAAGAAATACGTTTAGACAAACTCTTATTCCATTTTAAAACATCTGTATAGATGAAAGTCTTATGTTGTTCAAAGGATTTATTTTTCAAACAGTACATTCCATCAAAACAGCACTATTTTGGTATAAAGCTGTTTATAATATGCGATTGTAAGACAGGTTAGATTTCATATTGTAAGACATGTTAGATCGTAAGACATGTTAGATTGTAAGACATGTTAGATTTCATAAAATACACCGAAGGAACAACAGAAATTGCAAATTTTGATATAGAGAACCTTGGAAAATCTGGAAATATAGTGCTAACATTTATGAAAGACTATTTGAATAAAGGCCATACAGTGTATGTCAATAATTGGTATACAAGCCCCACACTATTTTCTCATTTATTTGAAAATAAAACCAATGCACGTGGCACTAGAGCCAATTGTAAGGATATGCCCATTTTGAACAAGAAATTAAAAACAGGTGAAATTGAAAGTAAAACAAGTAAATATTTATTAGCTATCAAATGGCATGACAAGCGAGATATTAGACCAATTGGTCCCTTCTGATAAAATTGATAGAAATTCTGGTGAAAACGTTGTTAAGCCAATCTCTATTTTAGACTACAATAAAAATATGGGAGCTGTGGATAAAAGTGATATGATACTGAGTACAACTGAAACCATGAGGAAAACTATAAAATGGTATAAGAAAAATTTTTTCCATTTATTTGACATGACAGTTTTGAACTCATCTATACTCTATGATCAGCTGACTCAAAAAAAAAACATCCAGTAGGACAATTTTAACTAAGTTTGATCAAGAAACTACTAGCTAAATGTCATACTCCAACAACGCAATCAACCTGGTAGGCGATCCGCAGAAGCTTCTAATTCACCATTACATTTATGAGCTAGACATTTTCCAATATTCCTTCCTGCAACAGAATCAAAACTGAACCCAACAAGACACTGCATTGTATGCATGAAAAAGCAAAAGAGAAGGGAATCTTGTTATATATGTGAACCCTGTAACATTTTTTTATGTGTTGTGCCTTGCTTTGAGGATTTTCATAAAAAAAAATTATCATTTGTTTATAAAATCGTACTATAAGTAAATATTTGAATAAAAACACTTTAAAAATATATATATATTTATTTTCCTTTAGTAAATCCTTTTAGGTCCCGAGCAGTACGGATAAAGTACAATCGAATGTACCTCAAACTGCTCAACACAAATAAACTCGCAACCACAGAAATATATGCGCAAAGCAGTCACGAAATTTCAAAACTTATTGCGCAGCGAAAAGGTTAAAAGCGTTTTGCTAATATAAAAATGTTTGTTAAGAAGTTTTGATATAATTTATTTCACTTAAGGTATAATTCAGAATATTTTTCATTTAGCACCTTTTTAAAATGTTTTTTGAAATAGCCGCGGTCAAATTGTCAAAGCAAAATGTGATATGTCTAGTCATATAATAATGTGCGATCGCATATCTTCATGTGAAACACTGAAGCTTCGTCATTTAAACCTGTATGCAACCAAATTGACTGAGTTAATAACATGGAAAGAGGCCTATGAACTCATCTTAACCTGTCAAATGAACATTAATGAGCTAAAAATAATCCTGGATTGTCATATGGTTCTGTATTTCCCTGTTCACACACAGGGAGTTGAGAGGGCAGTTAAAGAGGTAAAATTAACATTCCTTATCCTCAATAATATTAGTTGTTAAAAATGTAAAAAAAAATTTTACTGTCTTAAAAATGCTCTTTTAAATAAGTTATTTTTTTTAGGTGACTGCAGCTTCTGAAACAGCCTCTAGTTTGCAGAGACAAGATAGATTTATCCGTGGAAGAACAGAAAATAGATCGACAATGCCTCATTTCAACAGCAAGAAGGACCTCATTCAATTTTAGCATTTTTTTAGTACCTCTAGTAAAGTTATAAAGATTGAGAAATATGTTTGTTAACTTATGTAACCTTCATATTTTAAATAAGCATTTATAAAACCAGGTATACTTATATAAGGAAATGAAGGTAGAGGGAGGGGGTGAGGGAAAGGGGAGGAGATGGGGGTGGAGGTGTGAGGAAAGAAGGTTTGAGAAACACAAATAATTTAAAACTGTTCTATATTTACTGATATTAATGAAATCGATATGGGATAATCTTAGACATAATATAATTTTGGGCCCCTCCCCATTTAAATCTGGATTTAAAAATATTGAAAACGTAAGGTCTGTTTTTGTAAATGTTGCCTTCATTCTGATAAATTTATAAATATCTTTCTTTAATGTATATACATAAAGGCAAAAAAGCTCTAAGGGCCAAACTTTTTAATTATAGTTGAAAAGTACAAGATCCTAGTGGCCATTTCCATTCATTTATTTGGCAAGTAAAAGGATTGATACAGAAGGAAACAAATAGCTCGATATGTATAAACACCAAAAACCTCTCATTACTAAAATCATTACTAAAAACAAAATAAGGCATTTGTACAATGATGTATTAGAAGTAAGAATCTGCTACTACAAAAGTCAAATTTTACAAAAAAGTGGAGTAATCTTGTTTGCAGATTAAACCGTCAATTTGCAACACATCCTCTTTTACTGTGCGGTGTCTGATAAACCTGTTGACATGTCAAATTGTAACAAGACAATCAAAACACTAACATCACATATTTCCAAGTCAGTAACTAACTGACTTTATATATCTGTTGAAATAGCATGTATTCTTGTGATGATGTTATTTGACAACTGTTAGTCTTGTATTGCTGAAATAATCTCATGATTGTTGAAAAATTTCTCAAACAAACAATTGGCACAATATTTTTTCAGATTTCGTATTGTTTTTAAGGCTATTTTATTTATTTTTCTTATCTTACTTTTCTTAGGTAAGATTAACTCATAAAAATAAATAAGAATGAAAATAATATTTTTACTAAAAAATGGAAGCTTTGTTATAATCAGATTTTTTTAAATTAATGTAAGTCTTTAATCACTAGTAAAATGAAATTTTTAATGATTTCTAATAAATTAATTTAAACAAATAGTAAAATTGTGCTATTACCACAATTTTTCATCTTTAATAAAAATATAAAACACGGAAACAAGTTTTCATGTTACCCATTGTAATTATAATTATTGTTTTTTCTAAATAAAGTTTACTGAATCTTTACAAAGAATGTTTTATTAAAAAAAAACAGTTATCAGAAACAATATGCAAGGGTCGTAACAAGTTGTGTGTTACTAAATCAAGACTTAATAAATAAATATTTAGATTTTTTTTTTTTTTTTTTTTTTGTTATTTCACCTCCCCAAGGCCCAGAAGGCCACTACAGATGAGGAGGCTACTTAATTGTGGTTATAACCCTCTCTCAACTCTATAACTCCGAAACACGAACCTCGACGAACAAGGCCGCTGCGCGGAGAAACAAGATTTAAGCCAGGTCCAAACTTGTATTTATCATAAACCAAATTACCCATTTTTAAAATTAAAATTTTGAAACAAAAAAGCCTAAAAAACTGTTAAAATAATTCACCTTCAGAAAAGGAATTAACATGTGATTCTAAAAAATCTGGACAAACTTACCGCCATTTTTTCACCACGAAAATTTATCAATTTTGATTGGCTCGCACGCCATTTTGTAGAGAATTAAATTCTCTACAAAACTCCTTAATTTTATACTGAGCAACAAATTTGAAATGATGAAAAAAGTTACTTTGAAACAAGATGACGTAAGAAAGCGAGTATACAAGTTTATTGAAATCAACCCAGAACTTTCCAAAAACGCAATTGTAAAACATTTTATGATGGAAAGTATTCCAAGATCTATGCTCTACAATATTCTAAAACGAAAAGACAACAATATATTACCCAAACGACAAGTTGGAAGCGGTAGGAAAGCAGTTAAGATGACAAAAAAGAAGATCAAACAATTGGAAAAAAAAATCGACCATCAACATGGAATCAGTCAACATTTTCTTGCTAAAAAATTCAATGTCAATCAATCATACATATGCAAAATGATAAAGCAGAAGACAATCATTCATTATCATAAAAAAATTAAGGCTCCAAAAAGAACTCCTGAACAACAATCTCTTGTCCAAAGTGCTCTAAATTGGTTGAAATTTTTCAAAAAAAACAGGTGATCATTGACGATGAATCATATTTTGGATTAAGTAATTGTAATATTTCAGGAAACAGTGAATTTTATTCATCAGATGTTATTATGACACCAAATGATGTTAAATTAAAAAGAATATCAAAATTTGAACAAAAATTATTGGTTTGGGTTGCAATTTCTCCAAAGGGATTGTCAAAGCATTATGTTGCACCTTCCGGTCAAGCTGTCAATGAAAATGTGTACATAGACAATTGTTTGAGATCATGTTTGTTCCCATTTATAGAGACTGTTCATAAAGATGATATAGTTTTTTGGCCTGACCTTGCATCATCTTACTACTCAAAAAAAGTTCAAGAATTTTTGAGGTTCAAAAATGTCAAATATATGCCCAGAAGTCAAAATATTGCAAACGTACCAGAATTGCGACCTATTGAAGATTTTTGAAATGAAATCAAGAGAGCAGTATATGCTAATTGTTGGAAATTTGATCCAACTGAGGAATCGTATCAACTACTGCTTCAAACATGTCGACATTGAGCGCGTACATCGATATGGTAAGGAGAGTTTTACAAGAGTTGATACAGTTCGCAGACAAGGAATGGAAAATTTGTAATTTTTAGTAATATTACTCTATGAACATTGCTCTTTTTGAAATATCGTTCAAAACTTAAAAAATAAGTCATCTTTTTAAAAATATTTTAGAATTTAATTTGTCCAGATTTTTTGGAATCACATGCTATTAATGTACTCTACCTCCAGATTTGCATCTAATTTTTAATTTGATTTTAAATAAAACACAGCTTGGGTTGATATTAATTAGTTTTGAATTATTTTTTGAAAAAAACAAGATAATATAATTTAATTAGTAAAAAACCAGATACAACTTTTGGAATTAGAAAAAATGAGGTCGGCAATAATTTACTAGTCTCAATCTTTTAGAGGTCAGCATCAAGTTGGCAAAAAAAATTGATAAAAAGGTCTTACCATAAGATATAGAAACGAGGTTGGCAATTCTATGCCGCCCTTAAACACTTTAAAGTTGGCAGTTAGGTCAGCATTGCTGAATGCCGACTTTAATTTCGAGGGCTGCAGATAATATAACTTAATAAAACAACATTGTATTGGGCATATTTTCATAGGTTGCTATTAAAATATGCCACAGTTAGTGCAAGGTTGTTGGCATTAGATCATCTTAAAAATTAAGTCAATGCCGATTAATTAACACATCACTATGTTGGTATTGCATTAGCAAATTCATAGCTGTTCATAGGAATAATGTCATGTTTAATGGTTAGATTGATACTAAGTTGGTCCATAGTTAGTACTAAGTTGCAGGTGCTACAAATAAAACTAAGTGTGGTCAGCATTGTCTTTCTTTAAACCTATATACTTGTTGAGCATTGTGTAAATCCTACACAATATTCTGTACTAACCTGTATTTCAGTGAGCCATTTACAAGATAGAGTGTAAGTTGGAGGTAACAATGTTGGATATCCTTCTGGTAACATAAAGTTTAAAGCAATAGCAGGCAAGTAGTCAATATCCAATACAACAAAAGATTCATCACTAAAAATAAACACAAAAAAATATTGATTATATTTCATCCTATTTATACAAAAGTTAATTAATGGCTATAAAATTTATAAAATATGTTGTTAAAATAAAGTGTTGAGATGTTACTGAAACTTTGAAACAGCCTGCTCTTAACTTAAAATTCCAAAACATAAACAATGATGAATAAGACACAATAATGAAGGTTTATATTTACATTAAAAAAAAAATTCAGAAAATAAACTACAGAACTTGAAAAATATAAAAACTGAAAGTAAAAACAGTTTTTAACTTTAGAGGTTAAAAACCGTTTTTACTTTTTATTATCTTTACTTCTAGTTGCAAAAATTATGACATGGCAGTTTCGCTGAAACTGCCATGTCATAATTTTTGCAATTAGAAGTAAAGATAAATCTCAAAGTATTTTCCAGATACATAACTCTTGAAATTTCCTTATTCACTTTTTAATCCAATAACACCTCTTAAGAAACAAAATGTTCCATCTTTTACCACACATTTCCGTATCTACATCTTACAACAACCATTTATTTTTATCTATTATGATCAACAGTAACTAATAAAATTAATTTCTTATCAAAGGGCAAATTTAATGCCCCTGTTATGGTACCCACACTAACTCAATACAATTAAATCTGCAACAAGTTAAAAACATAGTTAATTAAAAACTTTCATCTACAAATAAAAACAACAAAAAGAGAAAAGAAAAGATAAAGACAAAAATAATTTAGAAATGTTTTCAAAATTTTGAGATTTAAAAATAATATATAAAAACTAGAAGACCTGAAATAATACAATTGAAGTGGAATATAAGTGAATAGCTTAACTATTAAAAGCATATGTTTTATCAAAAGGTGTATATTATTGAATAATAGATACTTTTGACAATAATTATGCTTTTTCTATTTGATTAAAGACATAATTTGATAGATGAAAATATTTAAATATGTCGCTTTCAATAAAGTGTAAATTTTAGCATGAGCTTTAAATAGGTTTATCAATATAAAAAAAACTTACGGAGAACCGATTGTGTTTGAAGTTGTGTACAAAATTTTTAGGCTACTAGGTAGTTCAACATGAGCAGAAAGTTGTCCACCAAAACCTTCAGATGACCTAACAAAACTCTCTGAATATATTGATTCGATTATATCTAATTCGTTTTTTATACGTTCATAATTGTCTTCATTCATGATAAACCTTAATTGAAAACTTTCATCTACAAATAAAAACAACAACCATCTCGAAAATGATTTTATTAGGTTACTACTTTATAACTATGCTTTGACTGCTTACTTTAACGAGCGTTTTAATCGCATTAAACGTCAATATTGAATTTAAGTCTGTAATATCAACCTCAAATATATCATGCAATTATATACCTACATCTTATTTATTACAGGCCCGTTGGAGTGATTTTTGATGTTTCATATGTGATACTTTTAAACATTGTGCAAACTCCAAACTTTTGTATATAGTCTGGACGTTACGTGTAATTTTTTCTTGAAAATATATTTTTTTTTTTTTCAACATCGCTTCCAAGAAGGCTGCAAGCAACCACTAATTAAAGTTGGAAGTTACTGGAAGAGAAAAGATGAAGATTGTAGAGCAAGATAACGATTGACGGACGACTTAAAGGATTGCAAATTATATTAATCAGGAAAGCAAGATGAAGGAAGCGAATTCCAAAGAGCTGATGTTCGAGGAAAAAAACTAGACGAAGAAGCGTTTTTGGAGCACTTAGGAACAGTCACTTAATTGAATGACGAGTAACACGAGAATGAATTTTAGTAGATGGTACATGAGACGCTAGCTCTTTAGAGCAGTGGTCATGATAGTATTTGTAGAAAAGAGAAAAAGAAGCAACATTACGACGGTGTGATAATGGTTGGATGTCCATCGAGGACAACTTTTATGCTACGATTGGAAAGGAAGGATTCAATAATCTAAAAAGATGTTGCCAGATACACCATAAGAAGAAAGCTTATGGAGAAGACCAGCATGCCAAACTTTATTAAAAGCTTTTGAAATGTCAAGGCGATGGTCTTAACCTCTCCACCTTTATTTAATGCACGATAAAGTCTATCAGTTATTACTGTTAGCTAATCAGCTGTAGAATGATTTGCTAACAGTAATAACTGATAGGTTTAACTGATAAGTACAGGGTCAAATGAAGTGGACATTACAAAAACTAATTAAATAGGTTAATGTCTTGAATAAGAAAAACTTTACGTGTCTTTCTGAATGCGCTTAAAGGGTCAAATTTGGGCCCTTATTTGGTACTGATAACGTCACGCTTATGTATATTTTTTTTATCAAACTAAAAAATACATGTTTACGTCAAACGTTAGATAACCTCTTGAGAAAACCTTGTAATAGATGACGGCATCTTAAGAAAAACTTACGAGCAATTCTTGGAGTGCTTAAAGGATCAAATTTAGGCCTTTATTTGGTACTGATGACGTCACGTTAATAATTTATATATATATATATATATATATATATATATATATATATATATATATATATATATTTATATATATATGCAGCGTGCTTAGAGCACAAGAATACTTTTGTATCAGCCTCTTGTGTGCAGTGATACAACTTCCTCGCTGGAAACCTTTATGTATAATACGATTTTATATAAATACGCTACAAAAACAGAAATAACTTATATCAAGTAAATAAATAAAACATAGCATTAGTTTATTAGCTAAACTGACCACCAACCTCGCATGTCAATTTATAAAATTGTGACTACAAGTTTACAAAGAAACATCCGGTAAGCTGTGATGCAAATCTTTCCGTATGTGACTAATCTTTTAGTAGGAATGAAATAAGCTCGGTCTTGTTGGTAGCATCTTGCAAATACTTTTGCCTTCCAATGTCTTGCTTGTTCTCTTCGCTGAATCTTAAAATTTAGAGATCCGAATTGACTTCTTCGAGCATGTTTGAATGATTTTATCGAGCCAGGTTGGTATTTATTTGAGCCAGTCTGTCACAAAATATATTGTGGATCCTTTCAGAATAAGATTTAAAAAAAAGTTCTGAAATATATCCTAAAGTTTTGAGTTTAATGTTAACAAGCTGTTGCAGAATTGTCATTTCATCAAAAACATGTGCAGCACTTTGAGGAACCTGTAAAACAAATTCCTCAAAGTGCTCTCAATCCATAAAAGATTCTATTGCTCCTAAAAGTTGCTACAATTACTAAACTTATACTAAAAATGTTACCTAAATACCAAAATTTAGTATGTAGGTAGTATTTATTATTTATTTTAGAATGACTAATATGTTTTTAACAAACAAATGATTTCGGCTATCGGCAACTATTTCAAGTTAAACTGCTAATTGAATAAGATGATTTATCGATACCTATAGTAACAGTAGTAAATTAACTTACGAAGAAGATTCATCTTGTTTGTTTTGACGAGGCTAACATCAGGTAATCCCAACGCCCATGGGATAGGCTTAAAGAATAACATAGTATTTGTTTCAAAGTTAGACCTTCTCTACTTCTTGCAATAACTAGCAATCTCCCAAACATGCTTCGTTCGGCTGAGATAGTGAATAATTTCTCTTTAAGGCAATAAAATTTTTTTAAGTTTAAATTGTTAAATATTTGCAGACGACACATTTTGATTGGAAAAAAAAAACTGTTGATGATTGAATGCGTTCTCTAAAGAACCTTTGGAACTCTGCCTCCCCGATGTATTGTGCATTCAATAAATTTTCTTTTAACTCATCAGGTGCTTCTATTCCAGAACAAATATTTACCAAAGAATCTCTTTGCTCAAAAGGATCCCAAAATGTTATTAGCATCAAAGCTCTCTCTACACATCCGTTGATGAAATCTTTTCTTGATGGTTTCAGATCTTTTGCAATTTGTTTTTTGGTTGTGATTCCCATGTCATTTTTTAAAATTGAAATACATTTTTGAAACAGTATGATTTGTAAGTACCCAGCGTTGAATGGTTCCTTCAGACGTACTATAACCTTTTATTCCCCCTTAGCATTTCTGATCACAATTCATAGTTTGTTCAATGGATTGATCAGATGGAACTTTGTTAAACGTACCACTTGTTCTTCTTACGGAGAGATTTCCATGCCTGTTTTTAAAAAGATAACAAATTGTAAAGATTTAATTTGAAGCTATTTTTAAAACTAAAACTTGTTGAAATCCGAAGAAAATATTTTGGAGTATTCTGTGCCCGATATACTAGCTATGAGTCAAGGATGCCAGCTTTACTTACAGCGTTTTCTTTTAACAGGTTTGCTGCACTTTCCGTTACGCATTTTAAAAGCATTTTACATCCGTTCCTATCTTTATCAGTCTTTTTGCTATAGCAAATGCAACATTCTTCATTCGCAATAATTTTTCCTGAAACAAGGAAATTATTTTAAATTTGAAATAGTACATAAAACAATAAAAAACGTGAGAACTGAGAGTAATTTCTTTGTTTGCATTTCCCACCCAAGGGTTTTTTAATTTACCTGATCTATCTCTTTTCGAGCTGAGCTTCTGCGCTCAGATGATGCATGAGGATGCATCATCCACGACTACACTCTCGTTGACTTTTTCTGCTCTATTTTTCCGATGTTGTAGAACGTTTAATATTTTTATATTTACATACTTATCGTAACATCTTTGATGAAACAAGAGAGTTGTTGGGCACGTATCAGGTAGAATGTTTGTGCTTTTAAAGTCATTTTGAATTTGACTAAAGTAAATAAAAATATTATTATCAAATTCATGCTATTTATTGTTTTAACCATACGATTGTTTTAAGCAGTATATAAATAAACAAATTGAGTTGGACAATTAATTTGTGACTTACCAAGCATTCTTCACTTTCGCCAGCGCATTTTTAGTAAAACCACGCAGTTTGTTATTATTTGATCAACTTCTCCTCGATGAAGTATGCAAGCATTTTTAATTTCTTTTTTAGGAAGTAGGTTAAGATGCTGCGATTTTTTGCTACTCGTCATTATTTACTTTAATAATAATAAATAAATAAAAATAAATAAAACTCATTTTTTTAGTTAACAGTTTTTGAAAAACTAACATTTCTTTTCGTAAACAAAGAACGGTAATAAATTTTCTATTTTAGACTTATCAAATTAAAAGTATTTTATAATTTTAATACAATATTTAAAAGCAATTATAAACAAATTTGTTTTTAAATAAGGTATAGGAAATTTTAATTACATAGATTTGAGTAATTATATTTAAAACATCTAGTTTTACAAGCTGTTAACCCCCTGTCAATAATTTGCAAAAACTAAATTAATGCTTTGCGGTATTCAATTTATAAACAAGATGGCGGATATTATATACTTGGAATCTTTTCAATAATTTTTTTTTTTTTTTTTGTTGTTGTTGTTGTTGCGGACGTGTTCATGAATGGACGTGTTTTGGCGGCGAAAAATTTAACGAAAAGTTATATAGTATTTTTTAAGTTTTTAGTATTAGTTTAGTTATTTATATTTTATGGGTATATACTATGAACTTACCATATAAATTTGTTACTTAATTTGGTATTATCTTGTCACCATAATTGAATTTAAAATACGAATATGGCACCACGTTTAGTCGGTGAGATATTTTCCAATTTGATATGTGATTCAAATACGTTTGAAGATAACTATCTGAAAGACTTAGATGAAATATGCTCTCAACCCGAAGGATTTAATTGTTCAAAGTTTGAAAACAGTTTCAGATAGCTTGATTCGAAATCTTCGCGAACGCCTTTTTACTGAAATCTTGGATATATTTGGCACAGAACAATTCTGTGATATAAATATAACGTTAAACTCCGAAAACCCAGCTGAAAAGAATCTTCGCAAAAGATATAAAACATCACTATGTTTGGAGGATATTTATTTATTTTCGATCACAATATGCGAAAAGCAACTTCATAAAGATATATTTAAGGCCGTAATCTCGACCAAAAATGTTGAAAATATTAGTGACAAGTTTTTAATCTCGTCAGTTAAAGAATTAATTACTATGACAAACTCGATTCTAAAAGAAAACAAAGAAATAAAATTGGAGCTAAGTCTGATGCGAGAAAAATTAACTCATCCAAAGTAAACTTATTAAAAACCTTAAAGTATCAAACGAAAATACCCAAAACGTAAAATATGATTATTATGCACAATGTGAAGATAAACATTTTAACTACGACACGCAAAATGAAAATAAAAATTCTGAAGTCACCGCAAATTTTACGAAAGATAGCTTTCAGCAATCTTGCGGCAAACCAACAATCAAATCTATTGTTTCAAATTCGATTAATTGTGATTCTTTATATCCAAATAATATTGAAATTAAAAATACACAAAAACAACATTTTTCAAAAACATTTGCCAACGTTGTGGCTCAAACGCAATCAACCGCAAGAACTTCAGAGAAAATTTCTGACGTGATAAATGACAAAAAACTGAAAATGAGTATTGAACACGGTCGTTTAGACTTTAGAAATAAGTGGAAAGTTATTATACGCAAGCGCAGTAGAGTTAAAAATAATTTAGAATTTTAATAATGGCTACGGATGCAACGTTTTTAAAAACTTATCATTGACAACGAGTAACTTGTTTAATTTTAGATAATTAAATAGACTTTTAACTATTTTTTAAAATGAAATTATTGTGAAAATAACTTGCAGCTGTACTAAGAAATGTTTTAAATAAAATACAAGACAACTGAATGTGAATAAAATCTACTTTCAGCTAAGCTACTTTTACTGTTTTTGTTTATAATCTTCAAACCTTTTTTAAAAAAATTTTGAGCGTAGAAATTTAAAAATTTTTATTTATTCAGCAAGATAAAACTTTTATCTTTTTTGCATTTTTTGCTTATATGAGGATTCAATTTTTTTTGCAGGGTTAAAATAAAATCTTAATTGTTAACTTTTTGTAACCTGTTGCTACGGTACTCCTTTCCGATGTATATATATATATATATATATATATATATATATATATATATATATATATATATATATATATATATATATATAAAGATAAATAGAGAAAGAGATCTCAAAAAGAGAATAAATAAATAGGAATTGGTTGATAAATATGGATGAATTACAAGGATTTGTAAAAAATAAATTTGTTTATAAAATATATATATACAATTTTTATATAGTCTAATATTAAATAAAATGGAACTTCACAACAAAAATATTAAACTCATTTGCAGAGTTTGTGGACAGTTACTTGGTAAAAAGCATTATTTTATAAGAGAAATTCTTAAAGTAAAATTAGAGAAGCTGTTTCATGTTGAAATGACAGATTTGGAAATTGTCCATCCTCCAAAAATGTGTAAAAAATGTTATTGTACAATGAACAATGTGCTTTCAAGAAAAACATCAACTGCCCTTGGTCTCTGTACTAAGTGGAAACCACGCTGTGATGATTGTTCTACTTGCCAATCAGTAAAAAAGCTTAGAAAAGGTTTAGTAGTTTCTAAACAACAATCTAGAAATAAAGTAAGATGAAAAAAATTGATTCAAAGATGTGGACATTTGCAATGTTCACTACCATAAAAGAAGCAATAACCATAATACAAGATAAAGACATAGATATATCAGAGCTAAATAATGAGTTAAATCCACATTTGCAACATTGCTCATGTAATATATGCGGTAAAATTTCAAAGCAACCTTTAACTTTAAAAAAATGCGAGCATCTTTTCTGCTTTTTTAGTATTGTAGAAAATATTAAGTTCAAGCCAATTAGTAAAGCAATATGTCCTCAATGCCAAGAATATTTATTATATGAAGATTCATTAGCAAGTAACAAAACAAATTCTCTCATTAAAATGTTGACTGTTGCATGTATTTCAACACAAAATAAAAGATCAAAATATAATTCAAATAAAAATATAAATATCTTTTATGCATAAAATACATTTTTCATTCCTTCAATCTTTATGTAAAAAATATTCTAAATATATTCATATTGATTTTAACAGTTTCAAGCTAAAAAACATTAAAAAATTAAAACACGAAATACAACAAATATTTATATCGAGTTCCAAAAAAAAGTCTTTCTGCTTTAGTTTATTTTCCCCTTCTTTACAGGTTAGTTTCCTTTTCAAGACCCAAATATGGTTGGAATACTAAAAAAATATATACTATATTTGTTTGTTTTAAATCAATTTTTATCATAATTTATTAATTTTGAATCAATATGTACAAAACCAGACTGATGATTCAATAGATAGAATCAAAATTATAGCATTCAATTAATAAAATCAAAAACATAACCAATGGTATTGCTTTGAAGCAGGCAATACAGTTGATTTATTTGACGTTATTGACTAAATTGAAAGCCTGGAATAATAACATTCAAAATTTTGATCATAAATAAGAGTGCATAATAATATAATGTATGTATGTGTATGTATATATATATAAATATATATATATAAATATATATATATATATATATATATATATATATATATATATATATATATATATATATATATATATATATATATATATATATATATATATATATATTAGGGCCTTGCGAATCGATTCGATTCGCGAATCAAGTGTTGCTTCGATTGAGTCGAATAAAAAGATTCAAGTTTTTTCGAATCATATTTTATTTTGCGAATGTTGCTATTTTTTTAGATTTCTAAAGCTAAAATGTAATTGAAATGGGTTTTACCATAGGTGGAGTAAGAGTAAATGAAAATAGTTCTAATATTACTTTTAAACAAACGCCAAAAATATAATCCGGGCAAAAAGAATTTAATCAAAGAAATATTTTTATTTTTTTGGAAAACAAAATGCTTAAATTTGGTTAACTGCGAATTGCTGATTCGATTCGTGAATCAAGACCTGCTTTGAGATTCAATTTGAAACAAAAAATGTCGATTTGCAGGGACCTAATATATATATATATATATATATATATATATATATATATATATATATATATATATATATATATATATATATATTTGTGTGTGTGTGTGTGTGTGTGTAAATTATGTTAGTGTATTTTACAAATAGAGCGTTCAATGTTCTTAAAGAGCAGAGCAATATTAAATGCCCTGCTAAATAACATTTCCAAAAAATGTATGTTATGTTTGCAAGAAAAATTTGAAATAATTACTCATTTAAATCAGGAAAATTTATTAAATTAAAAATTCGAATTTCTAAATGTAAACACGAAAATAAATTCCTCTTAAGAAATTATAAAAACAAATGACCAAATTAAATTATCCCCATTCCAAAGAAATTTATTTAATAATTACTTTCTGTAACTTCCTGTTAACCAAAAAAATATAGTAATTTAAAAAAAAATTATTTTTATTTTTAGTTATAATAATTTATAACTTCCTGTAAAATAATTTTTTCTATAAATTGAATTTTTTTTAAATTTAGTAACTCTTCCTGATGATCCAGCGTGAAACTTAAAGTTGAAGAAAAAAGTTAGATAAGTGTTTTTTACTAATTTACATATATATATATATGTATATATATATATATATATATATATATATATATATATATATATATATATATATATATATATTATGTTACTAACAAATAAAAATATTATGTTACTAAAATTTATCAATATTATGCTCTCTTCTTTAAGAATATTGAGCACTATACATATAAATATATATATAAATATATATATATATATATATATATATATATATATATATATATATATATATATATTATGTTACTAACAAATAAAAATATTATGTTATTAACATATAACAACATTATGCTCTCTTCTTTAAGAAAATTGAGCACTATACATATGTATATATATATATATATATATATATATATATATATATATATATATATATATATATATATATATATATATATATATATATATATATATATATATATATATATATATATATATATATATATATATATATATATATATATATATATATATATATATATATATATATATATATATATAGCCACATGGGAAAAGAGTACCATAGCAACAGGTTACAAAAGTTTAATGATTAAGATTTTCTTTTAACCCCGCAAAAAAAATTGAATCCTCATATAAGCAAAAAATACAAAAAAGATAAAAGGTTCATCTTGCTGAATAAATTTAAATTAAAAAATTTCTACGCTCAAAAATATTTTAAAAAAGGTTTAAAAATTGTAAACAAAAATACTAAAGTTGCTTTAGCTGCAAGTAGATATTATTCACAATCAGAGGTCTTGTATATTATTTGAAAAATTTCTTCGCACAGCTACAAGTTATTTTCAAAATAATTTCATGAAAAGACTAGTTAAAAACCTATCTAATTATCTAAAATTGAACAAACTACTCGTTGTCAATGATAAGTTTTTATAACGCTGTTACCGTAGCCATTTTAAAAATTCTTCAATAAATATAATTCTACTGCGCATGCGTATAATAAATTTCCTCCTGCAAACGACCGTGTGAACGGAATAAAGATGACAACTTTATTTTAATTGGTAAGAATAATAAACCCGTGCGGCCTGTTGCACGCCACCAAAATTTATCTTTTGAAAAAAAGTACCGTAAGGTCGAGCCTATCTTTGGAACTAAAATTACTGATCATAAAAGCATTGCAGGCAAAAAAATTGTACGTAAATTTGATGTCTTTGTGGGAGGCATATGCAATCAAGTTACTGAAGAAGATCTTAAAAATTATATGATAAGTGAAATAGACATTACGCCATTGTTAGTTGCCGTAAACAAAATAAACGAGTATAATAGATCGTTTTGAGTTACAATAAACAGTTCGGAAAAAATAAAGATATTTAACCCTGAGGTATGGCACAATAATATAATTGTAAAACCTTTTAGGACAAATCGCTTTTTCAAAAACAGTGAACAAAATCTGGTATCCAACGGGAGCCAGGATAAAAATTTTAATTGAAAATGGATTCAAGCAGCATAAGAGGAGAAAACAAGCCTTCAACAACTTTCGATATATGTACTTTTAACTGTCAGGGACTTAAGTCAAACATTGAATTTACAAAGTCACTTATACAATCTTATGATATAACGTTTTTATGTGAACATTGGATATCTAAACTTAAATACTCCATAATAAGAGATCTATTTGATAAAACACACTTCATTTATTTCCATCAGTCTAATAAACATGTAAAAGGTCGACCATTTGGCGGAAATGCGTTCTTTATACGAAGAAATCAATTCCAAAATATTAGAGTACTTTACGAGGATGACCATATTTTAGCAATAAATTTCGAAAAAAATGAACTTAATATTATAGTTATTGGAATATACCTCTCCTCATCGCGGAACAGCCTCTCATCATTGGAAGAATACAAAAGTCAACTAGATATCGTCAAAGGTTTAATTAATAGTTACGAAGGTAACGGTAATATAATTATAGCCGGTGATTTCCAATCTTTTCCACACCAAATATATGACTTATTTGAAAGATCGAATTCCAAAAGAAACAGTTATTCTGTCCACTTATCTGAATTTTTAAAAACAAATCAATTAGAACTAGTAGATGTAACTAAAGGTTCTGGCCCTAATTATACATATCGGCACCAGACGCTACCGAATTCGTCATATATTGATCATGTCGCCATACCAAAATATACAAATTTCCTAAGTCTAAAATGCATTGTTCATCCTGAGTGCTCAAATAACTTAAGCGATCATTTACCACTTTCAATATCAGTTGAAGTTGAAGGTAAGCACACTAAATACAATACCACAATAGAAGAAGATACTAAT
Organism: Hydra vulgaris; assembly: GCF_038396675.1. NCBI lineage: Eukaryota > Metazoa > Cnidaria > Hydrozoa > Anthoathecata > Hydridae > Hydra > Hydra vulgaris. The sequence continues at coordinate 76,029,067 of NC_088931.1, forward strand.
ATTCCTAGCTACGCTTGGAACGATTCTAACTTTATAAATTCATATAATGATCATTTAACCAATTGCTTTAACTATCTTAATTTTACTGATAATTATGAATACGACCTTATTCAAATCTATAAAATAATTGCTGGCAGCGCTCAAATAGCTTTTAAGGAAACTTTAAAAAGTAAAAAGCAATGTTTGTATTCAAAATCTTGGTGGACACCTGAATTAAGTCGTTCTAAAACTATTCTTTCAATTCATTTCAACAAATGGAGGGATTCTGGTTTTTTAAAAGATTTAAACTCCGTAACTTTCAATCGTTACTTAATGGCTCGTAAAAGCTTCGCAAAGCCGTCAAGTTGGCTCAAAATAATAAAATTTGCGCACAGTATACTAAAATTGAAAAGTTAAAAAATATTAGACCAAACAACTTTTGGAATGCTTTTAGATGTTTAAACAAAGACATAAATTCTAGATTATTTACCATAAATAATAAAAAAGACAAAGAATCCATTACTTCAGAATTTGCAAACCACTTCGAAAAAGTACTGAATACTTCAAAAATAACACATCGTAATGGAAATCATCGGAGAATTCCCCCGTGTACAAAACATGATGATGTTATAATAACTGAAGAAAATATAATTAGGGCTATTTCGAACCTAAAATTTAAAAAATCTCCTGACTCTTTCGGTATCTCAGCAGAACATTTGAAATACGCAAATTGTGATACTTTAACAAAATGGCTCATCAAATTTTTTATTTATTCCATTAATTATGGATGGACACCATTATCAATGTCGACGTCTATTATTGTACCCCTTGTTAAATCGTATAAAAAATCTTTAGATAGCCCGAACAATTATCGCGGTATAAGCATTATACCAATTTTTACAAAGGTTCTAGAATATCTAATCCTTATTATATGTCCGGATATTAGAGATACTCACCCCCTACAATTTGGATTCAATGCTAACTGTTCAACGCTACATGCTGAATTTCTAATTAGCGAAACAATTACACATTACAATAGCAACAATTCACCTGTATACCTATGCTCTTTAGATGTAGAAAAAGCTTTTGATAGCTGCAACTGGAATATCCTATTTGATAAATTATATTTCGATAAAAAATTACCACTCTGTATAGTTAACACTATCTCTTCGTTATATAACAATAGTAGTGCAACAGTCTCATATCAAGGTTGTAAATCAAACTCCTTTCTTCTAAAGCAAGGAGTAAGACAAGGATCGATTCTTTCACCTCACCTATATAATATTTACACTGAAAGTCTTCTTGAAACTATTACAAATTAAGATATTGTTGGCACATCGATATATGGTAACTTCACTGGTGTGGTGGCATATGCGGATGATATCATACTTTTAAGCTCTACCCTCTCTGGTCTCAAAAAGCTGATAAAAACATGCAATATTTACAGTAATTTAAATTGTATTAAAATAAATGCCGAAAAAATTGAATTCTTGATTTCAGGTAAAGCACAAATACGATAACGATATCTAGTAATAAAATAAATCTTCAGAATAAACTTAGACATCTGGGATTCACATGGGATACTAAACATTCAACTTTTGCTTCACTCAATAATACAAATGTTGATGAAAAAATTTCAAACTTTAGAGCTGTTGTTCAAACTCTTATTCAATCTGGAATCCGGTTTGCCCACCCAAGTTCTACTTCTTATATATATAAATTATTGGCAGTCCCTACCTTAACTTATGGTATGGAGATATGTGAAAATAATTCTGATTTGATGAAAAAGCTAGATGTAATTGGAAGGAGTGCACTAAAATCGCTTTTAAATGTTTCAAAACACAGTAAGAACTATACAAATTCGCTATTTAAAATCCAGGAAATTTCAAAAAGTATTCAACAAAATAAATTAAACTTGTTTCTTCGTCTTCTTAATAATAAAACAACTTCAGACATTATCTTTTCACAACTGAAACACGCCTTATTTAAACATTCGTTTGTTGGCGATATTCAGGACCTATGCCGTTTTCGGATGCTAAATTTTCAAAACTTAATTCAAAATAAAAAGAAGATAAAAATAGCACATTCTAAAAGTGAAATTCCCTCCGAAGTTGAACAAACTTTGAAACATGCAATAGAGTGCTGGAATGCGAAAGAGCAAAGAGGAATTTTTAAACAAATACTGGAAGAAAAAATTCTTAAGTGAAAATCACGAGAAATAACTTTCTTATTTTTCTTTTTTACCTTGTAATTTACGTTGGGTGTTAAATAAATGAAATAATAATAAGTTGCATCTATTTTTGTCTTAACTAAAGTTATAAGCATTTTCCAAGTGACACATAAAGATTTTTATAATTCTTAAGTTATATGGAACAAATCTATACAAAAATTAGAATGTCCACTCAAAATGTTTAATTTTCCTTTTTTTTTTTACATGTAGCGACCAGACTAATATTCATGCTTGGGTCAAATGAAAGTGTTTGGCAAAAAAAATCGCGGTGGCTGAAGCATGGAAACAAAAACACCTCGAAAAGTGTGCTTTCCCCATTCTCAATCTGAGGGCAAAGAGTTAATTAAATGCTTTTTTTTAGCTTATAATACAATTTAAATTTATCGACAGGCCATTAATTTAATTCAATAATCTTTTAATGTTCGGAAAGAAAACCATGAGAAATTTACGAACCCCTTACTTTTTGGAAGGGCGGAAATTTTACATATTTATATAACTTATGAACGTTAAAAGACAAATAAATAAAATTTAAAACGTAAAAAAACGACCAAAATTTAATAAATAAAATTCAAAACTTTAATAAAATTTAGTGCTAAAAAAATATATGTTATTAACTTGTTGCCCTAACATTCGGGGTGGGTGTGGTAAGGAGACTTTTTGGGGATATTTTTGTTTCTATGCTCTAATCACCGCGACTTTTCCATTTATTTTCCAATCCGCTTCGCTCATCTCAACTTTTTTGTTCACCTATATAAAACAAGGGGGTTCTGAAAATAATGCGAATGCTTGATATAGTTTCAAGGAACGCACTTACGTCACTTTTAAACAATTCTGAACAGAGTAAAGACTATATTCATTCCTTATTTTCTATGGAGGATATAGTTATATACCAAAACAAGCGAAACGATTTATTCGGTTGTTTAGCATTTGTTAAACATAAAACATTTTAAATTCTTAAGTCGATGCTAAAAATCCAAAACCTTTTTTTCTAATCAATATATTTTGACATTGCATGTGTGCGTGTGAGTTTGTGTATAAGTTTTATATTAGTATATAACTATAACATATTTATATCGTAAATGGAAAAAAAATTGTAACTGTGGTCGAATAACTGAAAATATAGGTTTATAGAAATTTTATTACCGTAAGATTGGGTGGCTTTGGCCCTACGGGATGACTTTAGCCGAAGCAAAATTTTAGGTGTGTAAACTTTTACATCGATAGCAGTACCTGGAGAAGGTTTTTTATTGGAATATACACTGAATTAATTTTAAACCATTAGTGTTTGATTCTATCTTGTTTTGAAAGCTTAACAGTTTATTACTTTTTTGCAATTGAGATTAAAAAAAAAATAGGTTGTCTTTGGCCCACTACATAGGGTAACATTGGCCCGCGCTAAAGTCACCCCATGTATTAGAGTAAACCTTTTTTAGTGATCATTTATAGATATTATGGTAGTTACTATGTTGGAATGAAAAATTTTGTAGTAGTAATGCAATAGAAAATCAGTATAACAGTTTGTATTAGTAAATATTCGCTATTTTATACTTTATACTTGTTTAGTTCTTAGTTTAAATATGCCACAAAATTACAAGCCAAATCGTGGAAAAAGAAAATATGTTACTTATACTTTAGAACAGTTAGACAATGCAGTAAAAGATTTAAAGAATGGTTTAATTACTCAACGACAAGCAGCTTTGAAATACGATATACCAAGATCAACATTAAAAAAGAAAATAAAACAGACATATCCTAAAAAGTATCAAAAGAAGAAGACATGTTTAAAGCATATGCAATAAAATCATCTGAGTTTGGTTTTCCTGTTGATAAATATGATTTAAGATGCATAGTAAAAAGGTATTTAGAGAAAAAAGGCGTCGTTATACCTCAGTTCAAAAATAATTTTCCAGGTGGCGATTGGATTCGATCTTTTTTAAAAAGAAATCCAGAACTCACAGCAAGATTTGCAAGCAACATAAAGCGAAAGAGAGCAGAAATAGGAACGACTGTGATTGATAACTACTTTATAAATCTATCAAATGAAATAAGTAATATATCACCTGATAATATGTGGAATTATGATGAAACCAATCTCAGTGATGATCCAGGTAAAAAAAAAATATTAACAAAGCGTGGATGTAAGTATCCTGAACACATAATTAATTCTACAAAGACCTCATTCTCTGTAATGTTTTGTGGCAATGCTAATGGTTAATTGCTACCACCTTATGTTGTTTACAAAGCTGAGTCGTTATGGAATACATGGATCGAACATGGGCCACCAAAAGCACGTTATAACAGATCAAAAAGTGCGGCTGTGGCGCAGTGGTTAGAGTGCTTGCTTTATAAGCAGGAGATCCAGGTTCAAAACGAGCTTTGGACATATTTTCGCGTCACGGTAAGGAAGGAGGCGTGAACTTCCTGGTTAAATGCACTTCCGCGGTGCTCTGTGACAAGACCGATAGGACTTCTTGGAGCACCTAAAAAAAATAGAAAAAAAAAAAAAAAAAAAAAAGTGGTTGGTTTGACTCAACATGTTTTGAGGACTGGTTTTTCTCTTTACTTCTTCCAAGACTTAAGAAGGCTCAAGTAAGAAGTGTCATTATAGGTGATAACGTATCTTCACATTTGAGCATTGCAGTACTTGATGCATGTCAAAGCAATAACATAGGATTTGTGGCATTACCAGCAAACTCTACACATCTCACGCAGCCATTAGATGTTGCCTACTTTAGACCTATGAAGATTAACTGGCGCAAAATATTATGTGAATGGAAGGAGAAAGGAAAAGGAAGGAGAGTTGCTTCTCTTCCTAAAGATGAATTTCCTAGACTTTTAGACCGTTTAATTACCAACTTAAATGAACATGGGAATAATAACCTTAGAGCTAATTTTCGCAAAACTGGAATTTTTCCATTAGACAAGTCTCAAGAGCTTTCACGACTACCATGTTGTAATGTAGGTTTAGACTCAACTACTGATTTAGTAAGCCAATCATTTTTAGATCATTTATGTAAGTCACTGGATGATCCCTAAGATGGTTCTAAAAAACCGTGCTGTCCCGGGTAAAAGCTTATGTTCAACAGATATATCATCTTGTGTTATAAATGAAAATTATAGATTAAATTCAAATAATGTAAAAACACCTATCAGTATTATAAACACAATTGAGACCAACAACATTGACTTTGCTGGCCCAAGTACAAATACTGGAACTACTGAGTCTTCTAATCTAATTTTTAAGGATGTAAGTTTAGTCGTAGAAAGTCATACAGAATCTTTAGATCATTCAGCATTAGGCAAAAAGAACTTTCAAAATATTGATAAAACAAAAAATGTTTGTAAAAAGGAGAAATTGTTAAATCTTGTAGAGAATTGTTATGTAATTGTTAAATACAATGGAGAGTTAAATCCTAGACAGGTTTGTTTATTTATTTTGAATTATTTATATTTAGCTAATCAATTAGTAAACTTTATAACTAATTATTTTAATAACTAATATTATTTAATGTAATAACTATTGAATATTTTTAAAGTAATTTTCGAAATTTTTTTTTCTGCAGTTGAAAAAATTAAGAAAAAATGGAGCAGAAATTACTATTAAGAAAAAAAATGGCCTTAACTAGAAATGGTCACTACCAGCAGTGCAACTTTTTTTTCTCCAGTCTGAAATAGTCGATTTTATTGAGGAACCAAAGAAAATTTCGAAAAGAGAAATTTATTCAGTTCCAGAACTTTTTCACTAAATTTTTTGAAACATTTATTTAGTCATTTTTGTTTACTTTATACCTAAACAGTTTTGTTTACTTGGTACCTATACTTATACAAGAACTTTGTTACTAAATTTTTTTTGTCATTTCTTTTTTGTAAATTTATTTTCTTTGCCTAAATATTGTTGTTTTTATTGTTGTTTTGCTTCCTATAGTCCTTTTTTACAGGGTTGGGCCGAAGTCACCCTAACACACAGGGCAACTTTGCCCACCACTTAAACCACCCAAAAGATACTTCAGGTAAATAATTTTCAAATGGGAAACAGATAGTTCTAACTGTCCTTTCTATTTACTTCTAATAGTACTTAGTGTTTGAGGAAATAACTTTTGTGGCTTTCATGCAATAGACATTGAGGTGCAAAATGGGCCAAAGCCACCCAATCTTACGGTATTCTCTCTGAATCTATATTCATTATTGGAAAACTAAAAAGATGAGACCAAAATGAATAAAATTGGAAAACTATTACCCACGGCATGAATTATTGGACTAAGATTGTGAAAATTTCATATTTTTTGAAATAGTTTTTAGAAGAAGTGATAACATGTTTTAGTTTGTATTATCCATAAGCAATATAATCACAGTGATCTGCATAATTTTAAGTTATTTACTACTGATAGATTGATTATGTTTGAATTTGCTTTTAATGCAACATTTTCTGAAAAATTTCTAATTTCCAATCACTATATTTCTTTTGTTTTATATAGCAAAACTATGTTTATATGAATAGTTTAATACTTTGCTAATACTATGCTAACTATTATTCAATAAATAAAATGATAAAACCTAAAACAGATCATCTATTCTTTGGGTATTTTAAATACATTTTAGGGCTTTTTTTGTTCCCAGGCTGCGATTGTTGCAACTTTCTGCAAGGAATTGTGATTTGACATTAGCAGGAACATAAAAATACTTACAGTTTGCTGCATGTTTTGAAGATATACATTATAGCATTATAACGTTATAACATTAAAACGTTAACTCAAACTATTTTGTAACATTCCATTGTAACAAGCGCTGATTTCTATTAAGGGTCGTCCATAATTCTTGTCACGCTTTAGGGGAGGGGGTTAGTGGTTTTGTGACGACTCATACGGAACTTGTTACAAAAAAGTTACCATGTTGTGACGAGAGGAGGGGCGAGTTGGTCTAAAACTGTCAAAAATATAGTGATTGGAAATTAGAAATTTTTCAGAAAATGTTGCATTAAAAGCAAATTCAAACTTTGTAACAAGCGCTGATTTCTATTAAGGGTCGTCCATAATTCTTGTCACGCTTTAGGGGAGGGGGTTAGTGGTTTTGTGACGACTCATACGGAACTTGTTACAAAAAAGTTACCATGTTGTGACGAGAGGAGGGGCGAGTTGGTCTAAAACTGTCAAAAATTACGTGACGTAATTTGTGGAAGACCCCTTACCCTTATTGCTTAAAATGTACTAAACTTAACTGAAAAATTTGAATGTAGTGAATAAGTATCATTCAGTCAAATCCTTAGTTAAATGGGAGTGCTCTAATCTAAATTATTTTTCATCAACTGTTAAAGTATCTTATAATTAGTAGCATTCCGTTCAAATCTAAAAATCGACCAAAAGTGGAGTTATATTCTTTCTGCACCAAAAACTTTAATTATGACAATATAATGAATCCATTAAAGAGCATTTATGACGACAATATTTTTGATACGGCAGCAAGAGTAAAGGCACAAAATATTTATTTAAAAAACGGAGGAATTTGAGTTTGAGTTTTAGAAAAAATTTTTTAGAAAGAATGAATGCCTTACCCAAAAATATACAAGATCCAAAAATAACTTTAAATGCGTGCTGCTCATTGTTGTCATTATTTGCTGATTATGTTCATTCGTTGAAAAATCGTTTCCTTGTTATTGAAGCCCAGCCAAAGTTACAGCTACCTGATGTTGACTTTACCCAAAGTAAATATCTAGTTAAGAAAAAATTTTATGGTGATCTTAACTTATAAAATTCTTGGTTCTCTTCTTTTAAAAAATTTGCTGCAACTTCTTTTTCGTAAACTTGTAAAAAATTTTATATAGTTTTTATTAATTTTGATATGGCAATTGAAGCAATCTTTAAGATACTAAATTTTTGCAACATTAGTTTTTCTTTTGTAGTTTTGAAACAATTACATCTGATATTTTGGGATTTGAATTAATAACCATCATTTTTTAATTGTGATATTTTATATTCTTTGTTAATTTGATAATTTTTTATTTTTAGCTGAGCATCACAGTATTTTACTTTTTTAAATTTCTGCGCAGTAAAACACACACACATTTATAAATTTATGTATATATGTGTGTTATGGAGATATGTGTGTATGTATATAGGCTCACTCAAAAGAACTATAAAAAGCGTTTTTTAAACATTAAAAGAGAGAAAAAATACACGCACACACACACATACACGGGAGGCTGAATAAGCGCGAGTTTCATAAATGCAAACTGGCACAAGGGCGAAGCGTTGCAAAAACTGGCATAAGTTCAAATTGGCATAGTATTTGCAATTATTAGCATAAGTGCGAACTGTTATAAGTGCAACTTGGCATAAGTGCACCGAATATAATTACAAATATTACCTTAAGTGAAAATATGCATTTTGCACTTATGCCTAATTATATATTTTATATGCTGTTAGCATAAAAACATGTTGATTAACACAGAAATGTATAAAAATTTGACCATGTGTGTTCACAACTTGAATATTTTTAAGATGGCATTGCGTAATGCTGTAAATACAAAGTGAGTGTAAAAATTTTATTTTTCGAGAGTTTTAGTAATACTGGAAAACATTTTTTGTAAATGTTTTACTTGCCGATAAAGTTACAGTTAAGCGGCCTAAAATAATTTTATTTCTTTGCTAGCTGCGCTTTCGTCAATAAAGGCTTAACTGTAATTAACTTTTAAATACATTTTTTTTTGCATTTTTATTAAGTATTAAAGCTATTCATGGTTTTTATAAGCTTCCAATATAGTGTAGGGGAGACCGGGGCTAGTTGGCTCAGTTTTTATTCTATGAGCTCTGTAGCCCTAGCAACACATTTTTTGGGTAACTTATAAAAGTTGAATTCATTTGGGTAAGTTATAAAAGTTGCATTTATTTACAAAAAAAAATTCTTGAGGCCTTCCCGGGCCCTCAAAAAAAATTTAAAAAAATGTGCCAACATACCCCACCAAGGGTTAAGTTGGCGCAAACTTAACCCTTGGTGGGGTACTTTAACAAATTTTGTAAAAACAATTTTGCAACCTCTGTAAAGCATAGTTTTCACGTAAACGTTTTTTAAAAATAAATTAAAAAAATATATAAAGATCGGCAGTTCAATAATAGGCAGGTGGTAGACGTTATAATACCAATATTTACATTTAATTTTTTACCAGATCACTCACAGAGCTTAACGGGATTTAAATCCGCCTCTGACTTGATAAAACTATTTTATATGAATTACCAAACGGTTCGGTAGTTTTACGTGTAAACTTAGTTAATGCGAGTTTGTTTTAGTTAATTTTTTTTGAAGCCATGTTGATGGCTTAATAATAAGTTATTTACAGAAAGACGAGTGTTGTATCTGTTATATATGTTTTCTCTAAAATTTATAAAAATACAGGAAAAACAGAGCCTAAAAATGGATACAGAGCAAAAACAGAGCCTAAAAATGAATACAGAGCAAAAACAGAGCAATGTTAAATGGAGGGAAAGTTCAATGTTAAACTAAAGATAATAAGCTTTTAAAGCACGACTACATTGATTCCTGAAATGCCAACCAGTTGACCCAAGACTATAAGAAAAGATAGCTTACACATTAAGATATCCTGTGATGCAAATTTTGAAATCGTTTAATTTTGTCCACGGAAATAAAATTGATTTGAATGTTTAAAGTGGGTGAAATTATGACTGGATAGTGTGCCAATTAAAACACCTGTAGAATGAAAACCACTCTTAAATTTAATAATTTGATGAAAATTGGTGCAAATAGAACCTATGGCCACACCAAACACCGGATGAAATTTCAGTCTCATTAGCTAACTCATTAAGGATTTATGGCATTTTAAGTTTAAATTTTATTAGTTTTTGGCTACTTATATTTCAAAACGTTACCAATTACTGTGATATTTGGTCACTACTTTCAAAATAATTGTTACATGAGTGTTGTACTATGTAATACCAAGTTTGTATAATAAAACAACTATAATAAAAATTGTTGGTATTACCAACAATTTTTATTATTATTTTATTGGTACTTTTACCATTTTAATTTTATAGACCGAAATATTGATTTGCTATTTAAAGCGTGGCTTGACTTATGCATAGCGTAAAAACCTCAGTTTTTTCTAAGGTTAACTTCTAAGGTTTCTAAGGTTTCTAAGGTTAACTTCTGTCCAAATGCATAAAAATGTAAAAAAGTATGCTTGAAATTATTTTCTAGTGATACCTTAATAAAAAAAAAATATATATATAATTTATTTTTATTAAAACAGAAAAGCTGTGAGAAAACCAAATACTTTTTGTATTGGCTAAGATAATTGACTTTTCCGGGCGGACACGGAAAAATCCGGTCAACTTTAAATTGAGATTTCTCCAAACCACAAATGTTTGTATTTATTATTTATTTTTTTTTAATTAAACTTTACTTCCTTTTATTTAATTGTGTTGATAAACTTTTGTTTACAAATTAATGGTATGCTAAATGTTTCGGAAACAAACTGAGGTGCATAAAAAAGTTGTAAATTTTTTTTGCCATCAACCTCATATCGCTTGATTGCTAAATGTACAAATGTCCGAAAACCTACAGTCATAGATATTTTAAATAAGTTAAAGACTACTCAAAGCTTCGAAAGAAAATCTGGAAGTGGAAGAAAGAAAACTTTCCATAAATCCAAAAATGTAAAGTCAATTTTACGTTGAATAACCAGAAATCCAAACCAGCAAGATCTAGCAAGAAAATTCAAAACTTTACATTCTTATATCAAAAAAGTATTAAAAAATGCTGGAATTAAAGCATTTCATAAGAAAAATACACGTAAGAGAAGCTTAAATGATGAAATTAAAGGAATTCGATGCGCAAAGAAGTTGGTTAAAATAATGGTGGATAAAAGTATGTGCAACTATAAGATGAAAAAACATATTGCAAGGCGGATTTTTCACCGCTTCCTGGTCAACAATTTTACTATGAGAACAAAAATAAACCTGTCAATGATCAACTTAAATATATTCGACGAAGAAAATTTACATACAAGTTCATTGTGTGGCAAGCAATTTGTAGCAGTGGTATGCAGTCTTCTTGTTTTATCACTAAGAAGACATTGACAGCCCATCTTTACATCAAAGAATGCCTCCAAAAAAGAATTTTGCCATTATAAAAAAATACAAATACCAATGTCTCTTTTGGCCAGATCTTGCTGCTTCTTACTATTCTAAAATAGTTCTAGGATGGTGCTAAGATAATAATGTGAAAATTGTTCCTAAAGATGCGAATTCTCCAAATTGTACTGAAAGCGCAAGAATGGAGATCTTTGGGCAATAGTTAAAGGAGTTCTTCGTAAGACAGGTGGAGTAAAAAAAAATAAAAAAGACTTCCAAAAAAAGAGGATTAATGCCACCAATAAGGTGAAAAAAGAAAAATCTACAAAATAATGGCATCAAACCGCTATAAAATTTGATGTCTTGCCAAACATCAAGACCCTTAAAATTAAGTTGAAACTCTAATTGATGTAAACACATTTAATAATAAAAAACATTGAAATAAAAAGCATTTATGGTTTTAGAGAAATCTTAATTTAAAGCTGACCAAATTTTTCCGTGTCCAACCGATAAATTTTTAAATAAAATATTTAAAATATTTGGAAGGCAAGTCCGAGAAAAATTAATCTTTACAGATTAGGGTTGTTTTGAAACAAAACTTGTAAAAAATTGATAAAAGTAGTTGCAATGGCACAAAAAGAGAAAATCTCTATCAAGAGAGATGTTATGAAGGAAAGAGTAGTTCTTTGAAGAGCAGTAAGAATAGTCTTTTTGGGCTATGTCATCAAATAAGATCTCATTTTATTGTCAATAAGTGTGACAAGTATCATTTATTTAAATAATTATTACCTTGTAAGGAAAGAATTATTCAAGAATTTTTCTTAGTAATTTAAATAAATATTTCGTTGATTTTAATAGTTTCTATTTAATAATATTTGTAAGTATGTTGAGTGGATTGTTATTTAATATTATTTTAAGTTGAACTTTATAAAAGAATGAGTTAGATTTAATGAACCTAGATTTAGTGAATTGCTACATTGCCAAATTAATCAAAGATTAACAATAAAAATTGAATGTTTGTGTGTTTGCTTTGTCTGAAAAAATTCAATCAGTTTGATCAGTTGATTCAAACTGCTTTCTAAGCAAATCGAATCAACTGATCAAACTGATCGATTTGACTTCCGACTTCAAAGTGTCAAGACGTGTTTATGCGAGCTCTTTATAATTGCTTGAATTTATATATATTGATTATATTATCAAATTTAATTGTTATTATTTGCTGCCAAAACTGTTTGGAGAGGTTGTTGTTTTTGGTATTTATTTGTTATATTGTTTAACCGACAGTGGCGTGGATTTAAATCAACTTCTGAAGTATATATTTTTTAACTTTATTTTGGTATAGGTAGAAACAGTTTTAGGTAAAATAAACTTTTACCCATGAATCTGGCATGGTGAACAGCTCCGGGATTGCGAAGTTGTAAATTTCTCGCAGGCAGCACAACGTTGCAATTTTGAAATCTTTTTTATTACTCATTTAAAAAACTCCCTTTACAAAAATTTCACGTTCAATTTATACTTTACAAATCACCTCAAATATTCTCATAAAAATAACCGCTTATACTTTATACCGCCTATACAATTAAATACTATATTTATATTTTCTCAAGGAAACTACGTTCGATCGCTTCGCCACTCTTTTGACAGTTCGGTGGTTTCTTTCAATGATGTCATTTCCCGAAGGACAGTAAGTGGCTCTAAGCTTCAAATGCATCCCCCAACTTTCAAGAGATTTTCTATTCTCTTCACTTCTAAATTTAGTGTCATTGTCCGTCAATATTTCTTCTGGTGCTTTCCTTATGCAAAATATGGACTGCAACTGCCGAATTACTGCAATGCTTCCCTGCGAGTGTGGCAGCTGATGCCACAGTGCGAATCTTGAAGGCCCACAGTCGATCAAGCTCAAATAATTTTCCCCTCTGTTATGAGTGATATCTATAGCTAATCTTTTCCAATTTTTATTGACTTCTAACTTCCCGTGCGTCCACGCACGGGAAGTTAGAAGTCAATAAAAATTCTCTGCTGACAAAGCTCACTACTGATTTCACAATCATCGGTGCCACATTAAGTCCAAAACCAAGTCGCATATCAAGACAATACCGTTTGCTCTTAAACATCACCGTTTGATACGGCCATAGTGTCTCATCCGCTTTCAGCTGGAGATATATTTTTCGCAGGTCGATAATTGCCGCGTTGTTACCTATTTGTCTCCACTGTCTCAACTTCACAGCATAGACGTCCGAATCTCTTGTAAATGCCTCAGTGAACATATTGGTTTCCCTCCAGCCTAGCACCGGCCGAACTTTGTTTTTATTGCGTTAAACCACTACCATTAGTGGCAGCTGGCCCTTTGACGGTTCCATCGTATGTTCATGATATTCCAGTAACCATCCTTAATTTATCCACACTTATCTCGTAATTTGCTCTCATACTCTTCATAACTTCCTCCGGAACCGCGTAATGAGGCATCCAAATAAAAGGCTTGCAGCACGACATCCTCAATTTTATTTTATCTTTATTGTCTTCTTCTCCCAAGCTTTCGTAGACTGCGTAAAGCATCACTTTGCAACAAAACAGGAAAGAGTACTCTCAACTCAACGTCTTGCATCTTTTCAATCACTTTGGTTCGCTGCAGCCAAGTTGTGGCATCGAACGTCCCATCATATTTTTCTATTTTGTTCAGACTTTGTCACCTCAACTAAAGACAAAGCTGAATTGTTTGCTAAACATTTTTCATCAGTATCATCTCTTGATTCCACTAGTTGCGTTCTACCTGATATTGCCAACAAACAGGTTGATCCATTGCTTGACATTCGTATCACTCCAGCTTCTGTATCTAAAGTGATTTCCTGCCTAGACTATAGCTTGTGGCCCGCACAATATGCCTGTTATTGTATTGCAGAATTGTTCTCCGGAGCTGTCGTCTATGCTCTCAAAACTATTCAACAAGTGCTTATCAGAGTCTTGTTTTCCAGCCTGCTGGAAAGCGGCATCTGTTATCCCTATTTTAAAAAATTCTGGAGAGCGATCTGATTCGTCTAACTACCGTCCCATTAGTCTTCTTCCTATCATAAGCAAGGTTTTTGAATCTTTAATTAACAAACACTTAATTTCTCATCTTGAATCTAATAACTTACTTTCTGACCATCAATTTGGATTTTGAAATTCTCGTTCTACAGCTGATTTGCTAATAATAATAACCGATAGGTTTTATCGTGCATTAGATAAAGGTGGAGAGGTTAAGAGTATTGTTCTTGACATTTCAAAAGCTTTTGATAAAGTTTGGTATGCTGGTCTTCTCCATAAGCTTTCTTCTTATGATGTATCTGGCAACATCTTTAAGATCATTGAATCCTTCCTTTCCAATCGTAGCATAAAAGTTGTCCTCGATGGATAGCACTCTTCATCTTATTCTGTAACTTCAGGAGTTCCTCAAGGTTCTATCCTTGGCCCTATACTCTTTTTAACTTACATTAATGATCTTCAGATATTCTCACATCTAATGTGGCATTGTTTGCAGATGATACTACCATTTACTTTTGTCGTGATAAGAAACCAACACTCTCTGATTGCTTGGAGGGGGCATTTGAGCTTGAAAAGAATCTCACTTCTGCTACAGCATGAGGTACACAGTGACTGGTGAACTTCAATACAGATAAAACTCAACTTTTTTCACCCAATCGTTATCGCAATAATTTAGATTTTCCTATATTTATGAACAGTGATGTACTCGATGAGTCATCTACTCTTCATCATTTAGGATTAACTTTAACTTCCAATCTTTCTTGGAAACCATATATCAAATCAGTTGCAAAATTAACGTCTGCTAAGATTGCATCTCCTTATCGAGCTCGACACATTCTTACTTCGGATTCTATTCTCTATCTCTATAAATCCCAAATTCAGCCTTGTATGGAATACTGTTGCCATATCTGGGGTGGATCTTCTAATGATGCCCTTTCTCTTTTATACAAGGTGCAAAAACGCACTATAAACATAGTTGGACCTGCTCTTGCAGCCAACCTACAACCATTATCACACCGTCGTAATGTTGCTTCTCTTTCTCTTTTCTACAAATACTATCATGACCACTGCTCTTAAGAGCTAGCGTCTCATGTACCATCTACTAAAATTCATTATCGTGTTACTCATCATTCAATTAAGTGACTGTTTCTAAGTGCTCCAAAAACGCTTCTTCGTCTAGTTTTTTTCCTCGAACATCAGCTCTTTGGAATTCGCTTCCTTCATCTTGCTTTTCTGATTAATATAATTTACAATCCTTTAAGTCGTCCGTCAATCGTTATCTTGCTCTACAATCTTCATCTTTTCTCTTCCAGTAACTTCCAACTTTAATTAGTGGTTGCTTGCAGCTTTGTTGGAAGCGAATATGTTTAACAAAAAAAAAAAAAAAAAAAAACACAACATTCTCTGCTTCTCTGTATAATGAAGATTTAGAACATACGAACTCAGACATGCATCCTCCAGAATTGACGATAATACTGCTAAGAATTGCTGTATGTTGATGTCGAGTTAAACTCTCTCCAACTGCTGTGTGAGCAGTGCGGTGAAAGATATCCTTGAGTATATCCTTTAGGTTGACAGAATTTGTAGAATCAATATATGGCTCAATTTCAAATTTACTATTATTTGAATTGCTTTTATTGTTATTAAAAGAACTTAATGATTTTTAAGAATCAGTATCAGATACATTGTTTCATTTATTACAATTACATTTAGATTTATACTTTCTTTTTAATGAGTACTGAAATCTCTTATCCAACCTCCCCTAACTCTAACTGGTCTTTAAGAAAGGCTATGTTTTCCTCTTTGTCATTTTGGTTTCTGAACTTATTTTTTCCTATTTTTCCTGTCATATTTAGTGGGTTTTCTCCGATCCAAAGAACCTTTTTTATATTTTCTATAAAGTTCTTTCTTTTTTTAACAGCAGGGTTGTTTCTTTTGCTTAAGCTTTTCAGCTTTATCCAGTCCTGCACTATTTTTTTGACCTTGATCCTATAAAATGGAGTTATTATTAAATGCTTATAAAAACTTAAAAATATATTTTAGTATTTTGATTATTATACAGTTAGGTAATACAGTTTGAACTATCATTACCTTATCTTCTGAGTTGTAATTACTTCAAATCCTACTGACTGGTAGAACAATTCGGTGAGAATGATCCAATTTTGTTTGGACGCCATTCAATAAAACTCAGTTTAACTTCAGATTTAAATTTTCTCAAGAAGTTGTAGTATTGAAGAATTTCTTGTGTAGTTGCAAATTTGTTGTTGGGAATATTACTATTTATTTTTCCCACTAGAAAAATATCATCCACTCTTTCAATTTTTTTTTTGGGAGGCATCATATAAGTTATTAATATTTTATGTTAATTTAAAATTAAATGTTTACATATAAGTATGTTAGATAAAATAATCATATAAGATTACATATTAATTTTGAAAATGAAAAATTTATTTTTTATTTTATTTATAATCTTTTTTATTCTTTATTCAAAACAAAATTTGTTCAGCAAAAAAGTTATGTTTTCAAATATAAAATTATGCACTTAAATTGAAATATAAGTTATTTTAAAAATACCCACTAAAACCCTGCTTTTTGCTGAAAAAAATAAATACTTTGAACGTTTATTTATGAAAAGAGCCCCTTAAACTTAAGTTGTATAACTCATTACCATGCTATTGGATAGTTTATTTTTTTAATTGGTTGAAATTTAAGGGTCTCATAAGCAAGGTAAACTTTTCCTAAAAACGAGGCAAAAATTGACCCTTTTGCCCTCTATGGGGACATTTCCAATGACCAAAAAAATTTTAGTAAAAAATTTTAAGTACTAATTTAGGGTTAGGGCAAATCTTAAGCTAGGGCTCTTTTCAAATTTTTGACATGACCTGTTTTTGAACAACACAGGATATTAGAGAGAAAGTTTGAAGTTGAGTTCGAAAGTTGGCATAGACAGCAGACAGTATTGCACTAGCTGTTAGAATGTGCAACTTAATTCAAATATTCACTTAATAGGAACCTTTTTTACGTATTAAGTTTAACATAATTTACATAAACTTTTTATATATATATATATATATATATATATATATATATATATATATATATATATATATATATATATATATATATATATATATATATATACATATATATATATACATATATATATATATATATATATATATATATATATATATATATATATATATATATATATATATATATATATATATATATATATATATATATATATATATATATATTAGGCCGGATCATAAAAATTAATTTTTTTTAGAATTTGTGAAAAGTGGCGTGATATAGTGTTGTTTAATATTTAACAAAAAAAATATTTCTAAAGAA
The DNA here is from genome assembly GCF_038396675.1 of Hydra vulgaris. Lineage (NCBI taxonomy): Eukaryota > Metazoa > Cnidaria > Hydrozoa > Anthoathecata > Hydridae > Hydra > Hydra vulgaris. The sequence continues at coordinate 76,046,734 of NC_088931.1, forward strand.
TTGATTATACTTTGCATTTTTAAGTTTTAAGGTTTTATATGCTAAGCATATTTACTTTGGTACATGCATTAACTAAAACATGCATTTAACCCTAATACTAGATATAATCCCAAGGTTATGAAATTAAACCAAACCTATACCTACCTAACTAAATTAACCCTAATGATATGATTAACTCCAACGCTATTATAACTTTATATTATTATATTATTATTATTATATTATTCTATTTTTATATGATTGTTTATTAATTTCTGCTTTTATCAACTGATTGCAGAATTTATCCGTCTCATCTTGTATTTTTAGAAATTAACTGAAATTCTGATGTTATAAAATTGTAAAACAATAATGATTTCAAGATCTAAAGCGTCAAAGAATCGTCATATACTTTTTGGAGAAGGTCATGAATTACCCAATTTTTGCTTGCCAACCCACAAGCAAGTAGGCAAAGCGTACTTGTCTGAGAAGAATTATGAAACTGAACCACTACGGTCTGTTTGTAAGAAACTAGCAGAGAAACTTTCTCAGATATGGATTAAAGCATCAGTTCCTACTATAAGTCTTCGAGGCATAGAATTACAGCTGGAGAACTACATAGGCAATGTTCAGAAAGTGATTCGATCAAAGTCTGCAACAGTCAAACAATATGAAATAGAAAAGGATCTTGACACATTGTTTGACATTTGTTCGTGTAAATGCAAAGAACTTTTGTCTTGTTGCTGTCCAATGGTTCTGAAGGTGCCAGCAATTGAGCATGACTTCCTAACTGATCAACGCACTATACGTGTTGGCAGAATAGCTGGAATCGACAAGAAGGAATCCGCACGTGCTGAGAGGCGTTTAAAACGAAAATCTGTTTCATTATCAAAGGAAGAGACTGCAGTTAAGTGTGCCAGAGTCGTTGAAGCATCTGATAATGAATCAGATAATGAAACAGACAACATTTCTGACACCGAAACTTGTTCCCCTTCCGTATCAGATGTCGATACCGAAGTCACATCTACTCGTCTGAAAAACCGTTGTTTAAAAAATATTGCTCTACAAGCAGATAGTTTTGGCATATCAGATAGAGCAGTTGCCGCGATTGTATCCGCAACTCTGGTTGATTTTGGTATAGAACATATGGGGCCAGTGGATCGAAATAAAATTCGCAGAGAACGAAAACTACTGAGAACATCCTGTAAAAATGCTGATTGTAGAATGACTGGATTGTATTTTGATGGAAGGAAAGTTCAGACTTTAAAACTTGAGGGGGATAGGCAGACTGTGATTTCTGAGGAACATATTTCCATTTTATCAGAGCCAAATTCAAAGTATGTTGATCATTGTACGCCAACAAGTGGATCAGACAAATCCATTGCAGATTCAATAATTGATACTGTTGACTGCACGAACCTTGTTTGTATTGCTTCTGATTCAACTAACGTTCAACTGGACCCCATTCATTTAATAGACCAATTGGCAAGTTTATTTCAATGTCTGTTCAGAAACCCATAGTCAGCTTTGCCGTATTTGTTGGTGAACCTATTATATGCAATAAGCAGTTGTTAAGCAGTGATCAACTGTACTTTTTCGAAATTGTTAATGCGGTGAAGACAGGTGTTGTTCCAGATAGATTTAATTCTAGAACCTGGGCGACTAAACCATGCAAGGTGGTTGACACTAGCAAACCGTGTTCTATGCCTCCATATATCTACTGGAATGCTGCTCCACACTATTATAAAATGATAGAAACATCACGATTTCTTCCTGTGTGTTATCGAATAATTGTTCAGCAAGTTTTGAAGCGCAATAGCTACCCGGCTCATATCGAGAGCATTATTCTGGCTATGCTCAAAGACAACCGTCAAGTGATCCGTAAGCTTGCGTTGAAGAGAATTCTTCGTGCTCGTGAAGATGACATACCAAATCGAAAATTTCAACTCCCTGAGATACGATTTCAAGCGACTAGTTATGAAGAACTGATTGACTGGCAAACACAGCCCCGCTTGGAACCTGTTCTGACAAAACATATTCCAACTGTACAAATATTGGCATGGCTTTCGTCAGTTGAAGACATAGTTATTGACATTGAGCCATTTCCATGTCACAATCAAAGTGTTGAACGTGTGATTAAAATTGTGACTGAATCAGCATTTAAAGTTTATGGTCATGAAAATCGTGATGGCTATATTCGCGTTCAACTGGAACGCCGCAAGTTGATGCCTCACTTTGACACAAAATCTGAATTTAAGAACATTTAAGTATAGTTTCTAATCAACGTTTGCTAATGATATATTGTTTTGGCTGTTCAAATAATTTAAATTTTATTATAAATTCAATCAATAAATTATGTAACAAATGAGCGTTTTTAAGGTAATTTATTTGAAAACTTCTAAGGTAAAAATACAAAGTATAGCAAAGTAGTAGCGAAAAACGGTTTGCAGCATTGCATTCAACGTATTTGAGAGCCAATTACTGGAAATTCCCGAAGAAATTTTCCAAATTTTTTTAAGTTATGATCCGACCTAATATATATATAAGTTTATAGATTTTATTTTTTTAATCCAATTATTTAACCTAAAAATTAAAAAAAGTTACAAATTTATTTATAATTTACAAAATTAGGTTCGGTGTCACTCGTGTAGTTCAAAACAAGTCATTGGAGTGACACCTTAATAAAATTAACAAATAAAGGAAAAAACAAACAAGCAACAAAATAATAATATGTGATAGTGACCATAAAATAATTATAATAAAAAGAAGAAGAATAATTATTAAAAAAAGTCAGACTAATAACAAAAATAGAATAAGTGAATGGGCTGAGCTGAGAGATAATGAATGAATGAGATAATACAATGTTTAACAATCAGAAGGATGATTGAAAATAAAAAATAAAACAAAAAGATTTATTTAAATATTATGATGAGACAAAAAAATATTAAATCACTTGAATAATAGCAGCATATGTAAAACGCAAAAATAATAAAAATAATTAGCAACAACACCACAAAAAAAAAAAAAAAAAAAAAAAATGAACATGTCAATATAAACGATGCATAAAATTACACGACAGTATAAAAATAGACAAAAATAAGTGACAATATAAACAATTCAAACAACATAAGTAATTAAAACTTAAAAATTGTTGTTGTTTTTTTTGTTTTCTTTTAATAACTTATTAAAGTTTTTTTTTTGGAAAAATCTCAAGAACGTTTTTTCTTTTGACTTTGCTTTTAGTTGTTCTGTTTATTTAATATTTTTCTTCAATTTATATTCTTTAATACTTACATTGTTTTCACTTCATTAGTTTTTTGAAAATCTTCTATTCTAAGCAATTTTTCTATTTTTTTATTTTTTTTATTTTTTAGCTTCTCGCCGTTAAAAAATACTTCCTCTATTTGCGTTGTCATTGCTATATATATATATATATATATATATATATATATATATATATATATATATATATATATATATATATATATATATATATATATATATATATATATATATATATATATATATATATATATATATATATATATATATATATATATATATATATTACAAAACCAATAAATAATCTTAAATAAATACACTGTAAATCGCAAATTCAATATAATGTCTAAATAAAATTGCAAATAAAACTTGACTTATTAGTAAATTATGTTTTATTTATTTACAATGCTTTTCTTATGAATTGAATTTTCTAAAGTTCATATTGTTTAGTATTTCTTTTATATACAATAAAAACGTAACACTAAATAATATGAACTTTAAAAAATTCAATACATAAGAAAAGATTTTTATACCTTATAAATCCTATATGATAAAGGAAACTAATTTTTAGAAGTACCTATGTTTAATAATTATCTATATCTATTTATAACAGCATCCTTAATCAAAGTTATAGAGAATTTTTTTCTGAATGCACTTCTTTAAAATTACACAGCACTTTAGTTCCAGTTAAACAAATATAAATATATTAAAATCTCTAACTTGAAATTATATACGTGTATAATTTCTCCTCGTTAAAAAGAACCATGGTGCTCTGTAAATTAGAGGCTATACTAAAGTATACTAAAATATACGGTTAAAGTCCGTAATTTAAAGTTATGGAACTTCTCCTTATCATAAATACGGATAAAGTCATATAAAATAATGTGATTATTTCTAAAGTCTCAAAAGTATAGATTAAAGACCGTAATTTATTGCAAACGAATTTTTTCCGTAACATAACAAAGGAAAAAGTTTGATAAATACTACGGAGTTTTTTTATATATAACATAATAAAGTAGGCCAATAAAATCGTTCACATTAGATTCTTTTTTTTATTTATTTTATGTAAAATTTTGCCGCAGTATCAAATAAAATAAAAATGGCTTTAGTAATAGATCAGAATGAAGTTTCGTAGCCTAAAGTTAAAAAAGAGACAATAAAACAAAATTTTTAATATTATAGGAGCCAAAATATTCAATTAAGTCAGCTTTTATTATATCCACTTTGTTATGCTATGCGCATATAACACAGAAAGAAATACAAAAGGAAACAATAAAGAAAAATCTCTAATGAGGCTATCATTACTTACTACCATTTTCTGTAACTTCTAGAAAATAAAGAATATGAGGAAGGTGTGTATTAGATTTACCATGACCCGTAATACAGCTCCAGACATTCTAATAAAATATTATTAAACTAAGCTTGCACATATTTCTAAACGCATGAGATTTTCTTAATTACATAAAATGCATTTATATTATCCAAAAGTTAGTGTTTTACAGGTAATAAAATGTTTACTAAAAAAATAGTTAGCAAAGCAAAAATGATGGTTAAATGTTGGTTTATTTTGTAAAATTATTTCAAAAAAAATTGCTAAAAACTAGAGATGTCACGAATATTCGGTGACTATTCGGTATTCGGCCTATTCGGCTACTTTTTTTTACTATTTGGTATTGGGCCAAGTATTGCAAACTATTATGCCGAATACCAAATACAAGATTGGATCAGAAAAAAAATAAAAATAAAAAACGGTGTTAAGTAAGCCTTTCACTGAAAAGACATAACCTTTCACTGATTCAATTTTTTATTCTGAGAAAGACTGTGATGTGTGACACACATTGGAAACTTACTCAGAACGTTTAAAATCTTCTTTTTATTTTGCTCGCTGCGTTTTAACTAATCCTTTAAAATTAGTTTTAGAACGTGCATCAATAAAAAAATGGCAACCGTATATTTGATAGTCCCATTAAATTTAAGTTCAGGTTGAAGTAAAGATATCATTTTAAATAAGTTTGGAGTTCTTTGTGCTATATCTATTTATAACAACTTCTGAAATTACATCAAAAATGCAAGAAATATCTAAGCTTAAATCCAAGTCAGGTCAGGTTATCCTGCTACTAGTAACATGTAACCCAGTACAATCTGCTTCATGCCCTGCTGCCTTGTAGGAGACGCTTTTTTAGGCTAGGAGATACCAACTCTGATTTAAAACACACCCTGCCAAGGGTCTCATAGAGGTTGAGTAAAGGCTAGAGATAGTGTCTCAGAAAAAAAAAGAGGTTGAGTAAAGGCTAGAGATAGTGTCTCGATAAAAATCATGATCTTAGGCAGATGTTAAATGCATCCGGTTACTGTCTCATAGAAGGCCTTTAAGGCAAAGACTTAAAAGGTAAACATATTTTATCTGCTGAACAGCTTTGCACGCCTTCTGTAATTCATTCTAGTATCTCCTAATGAGGATATAGCTCTAAAACTTCGTTTTATGGTTCTGAGGCCGGCTGGTAGTCAGGTTTCCCAAACTCTGTGGCAGTTGTCTTGTATAGCTGTTGATGGAATTAGGTAGGCTGATTCTATCAACAGCTATAAGATGTCAGAGTACTAACTTTGATATGTTGCGCTTGGATGGTGTCTCTATTCGTACTTTTGGTATGTATTGTTAAGACCACGTTTGGAACCCTTTGTAACGGCTTAGGGTTTATTAATATTAATTAGGAAATTGTTTGGACTGTTTGATAATGTACTGTGTACTTTCTGTGTTTTAAGTCAAGTTCTTTAACCAAATTAAAAAATGTCTAAAGTATTAGGGCATGGCAACCGGTGGAAACGCAACCGGTTAACCGGTTTTTTGTTCAGTTTTCTCGAAACCAAAAACCGGTTTTTTAAACTGGTCATTATAATACATTACTATCTATTTAGTAATGTATAATAACGACCGGTTTTTTAAACTGGTCGTTATTATACATTACTAAATAGACCGGACCGGTTTAAATAATTTAAAGATTTCTTGTTTTGAAAAGTTAACAAGTAACGTGGAAAGCACAAATATTGTGAAAATATATATAGGGTCATTTCGGATAAAGCGAGCCAATAAAACTAAAATCAGTGTATATTAATAACTATGTGAGATATCTTAATACTTCTTGTACTAGAAAACTCTATAACAGATACCTAAACTATGATATAATGTAAAGTGAGCCACACTAATATAAAGTGAGCCAAGTATACTATATATGATACATAGGAAAGGCTCGCTTTATATTAACAAATTTATAAAGTGAGCCACCATTATTGGTAAAGCGAGCCAATAGCTTATATGATTATTCTAAAGTGAGCCATTTAGCTTTTATTTCAGACAAAAATTTACAAAATTGGAAGTATTATTACAAATAATATTTACTATATTAATATTAACTTTATTACCTACGATATAGTAAACTGGTATTAAAAGTTTGCAAACATTAACCTCAAATGCATACAATGCAAAAAATTTAAAGAACAAAAGCAATATAAAAATGTCAGCGACTAGTCTAATAAAAATAATGCTGCTAAAGCTGCAGATAAATGATGCAGTACAAAATAAAAAATATCAAGTCTTAACTAGAGTTAATTTACTTAGTTGTTGTTTGAACACAATCAGCACATAGTTGTCCACGCACGGTTATGCTCTTGCTGCAGACAGATTCTCTGGCTTTTTTGTGCTTATATCAGGAAATCTGTTCAAAAATCCCTGAAACCAGTAATAACCGGCAATTTTTTTTGATTCTGAAAATCCTTTTATTCCTTTAGCATCAGAATAAGCATATGCAATTTCTCGAATATCTTTGCGCGACAAAGGAAACCCTGCTCGTGCCATTTTTCTTACAGTCTCTGCTAATTCTTCTTCACTTTGTTGTGAAAGAATTGTGGGTCTCCCAGAAGTACTTTCCACTTTGCTCACTTTTCCTGAAAATCTCCTCCTCAAAGTTTCATATGGCACATTCCACGCTTTCGCTATCAGCCGTATTGACAACCGTTCAGTTGAAGGTTTTTCTTCTTGTTTTCTGTGTTCTTCCATAGCACCAGCCATATTTCCTTTTTGCCATAAATTTAGTTTTGTGCCTGCATGACTTTGAGGCCTCGGCAGTTATTTTGGACTTCGATGTTGTCCTCGAATTGCCGGTACCTGCTCGGACAATTTTTGTTTTCCTTGAGATTTTTGGCTTCTTCGGGCCGTGATCGGTTGATAACGTACCATTCTGTAAAAATATCATAAAAAATTCCAATAAATTAACAATTCATGTGGGTCAAAAAGCAAAAAAATTTATAATATTTTTTACATTTATTTATTATTGCAATTTTTGGAAAAGTGAGCCAATGGCTCGGTTTACCTGAATGCCCTTGGCTCGGTTTATCTAACAGTTATGCAAAACCGAGCCAGGTTGAAAATTCGATTAAAAAACTTTATCATCGCTCAAATACATATCAAAACTGTATTTTTTGAAATAGTTTCTCATATTACTAATATTACAATCATATTTACTATAAATAGTGTCAAATATGAAATACTCACTTTTCTTAATTGAAGCTAAACAAAATATAAGGTCTTAAAGCAAATAAACGTTTTGTTACTACTCAAATGATTATAATTATACCACCGCGAAAATAATTGCTTTGCAACTGTTTTTAAAATATTCATTAGACTTTAAAATGAATAACTAATATTAAATAAATTGCTATAAATCGAAAGCATAATTTGATTTCGTAAAAATGCAATATTTAGGCGACCGGCTCGCTTTATCCGATGGCTCGCTTTATCCGAAATGACCCTAGTTTAAAAAAAAAACACTTTGATATTGCAATAATTCTATTAGTTTCATTTTTTTACCAATTGTTAATAGATTACATACTGAGAGAATCTTTCAACAATATTTAAATTTTAAAATACTTAAAACAATTAATACAATCCAGGAAAGTTAAGTAACACTAACTTAAAATATTTTGTCAATTTTTCGATATTTTCGTTTGTTGTTTCATTTTGTTTGTTTTTAATTTTTTGTTATTGTTGTTTAATTATTTTAATTTGAGATTGCTAAATCTCAAAATCTTGCACCTCATCTGTGAAATAAAATAGTATTACCAAATTTTGATCCTTCTTTTACTGTTTCTGTTTTCAAAACTAAATTTAAAAATATTTTTTGAACAACATTCTAAAGTTCAATTAAAGACGAATGTAAAATATATTTGTTAAATGCCTTAGTATACTATATATTAAAATGTTGTATCTTTGCATTATGTTAAATCCTCAATATGTCTATATACTACAAACAAATATGTTTAACTTTTAAGGTTCTTATGATAAGATCCTTATCTATTACTTTAAATATAATGAATCGTAGTATACATATAGATTACATTTATCTATACAGATCACATGCATAATTTGTAGTTAAAAGCATATTCAGTTATGAATATTATTTTTAAAAAAAAGGTTATTGAGTTGCCACATAAAAAGTTGGATTAGAAAAAAAAAAAATACTTAAAAGAAAAAATGATCCAAGTTTATTAGATTCAAACTAAAACAATAAGTATGAAATTATAAGCATAAAAATTTTTCTTTTAGTTTACAGATCTAATTCCAGTATATCAGCCCTGTAGGTTAATTTGGTTTATACGGCAATAATAAAAATTCGTTTTGTAATATAAAACCGGTGAAAACCAGTTATCTGGTTTTGGAAATTAAAAAAAACCAAAAACCGGTTTTTGAAATTTTCCGGTTTTTGCAAAGTCCTATCAAAAACTATCAAAAACTAAAAAACACAAAAAACTATCGTCATCACAAAGTTCCCTAAGTCTATCATTCACTAATATTCGTGGTTCTCGAAGTAACTGTTTTTGTGTTGAGTCTTACCTCGTGCAAAGTTTACCAGACCAACTTGCTCTTTGTGAGAATAGTTAGAGTTTAGCTGTCTCATCTTGTGATATTAGATCTTATCTTCTTTTAATTTGTAAAGACTCCGTTAGTCACACGCTTTGTCTGGGGATTTACATTCGTAAGCACTCGCCTATTTGTCAAACTAGGTTCGAAACCACTATTCTTTTATGTGCTTTCGTTTAGCACCACTTTACTCTATCGCCTTCCTCCTTCCTCTTTGTTCTATATCGTTCTCCTTCATCTCAAGACTGCACTTTTTTTGATGTTATTACTGATCAAATTGACCAAGCCCTTTCTCAATATCCCTCAACCAACATCGTTGTTGTTGGTGACTTGAATGCTCAACACACTAAATAGCTTTGTTATAGTATCAGTAACTCTGCAGGTGTTAAGGGCCACAACTTTTGCCTTTCATAATCTCTAACACAAGTAGTAAACTTTCTGATTCGATTTCCAGACAATCCGAATCATTTACCTTCTCTACTCGAGTTGTGTCGTGTTTCTGATCCTAGTCAGTGCTCAGTTTCTTTACATTAACCATAAGGTGCTTTTTATCACGGTTTGATCTCTCTAAAACTATTATTTTATTCTTCTTCATCATCAAAATCCTCCTATCATCGGACCTCTTACAACTACCTTAACTTGACTGAGACTCTTTCCATGATTTTCTTTATGATGGCCCTTGGGTAGAAATCTTTTGTCTTTTGACAAATGTGCTTCTTATGGAACTTCTTGGATTAAGGCTATGATATCTTTTATTCCCTATCAATAATTTCAAGTCAAGTCTCACTCTTCTCCATAATCTCATTGTGCTTCTGCAACTTCCAATCGTAACCATTACTTTCATATTTATTGACAAAATAATTCTCCTGAAAACAGAGGTCTGTTTACTATTGCTAGAAACCATTGTAAAAAGATATTGGCTAACGCTAAACCCCGCTATTCTCAGGTCATAAAATCTCATATTTCATTTCAAAAATTAGCCTCCAGAGATTTGCAGAGAATCTTTAACAGTGTCTATAATGAGAGCAAATCTTTTGTTTGTCCTCTCTTGCATGGCTCAGATTTTGTTACCTCACCTAAAGACAAAGCTGAATTGTTTCCTAAGAACTTTTTATTAATCTCATCTCTTAATTCCACTAATCACAACCTACCTAATATAACTGACAAACAGGTTAATTCATTGCTTGACATTCGTATTACTCCAGCTTCTGTATCTAAAATGATTTCCTGCTTAGACTCTCCTTCAGCTTGTGATTGGGACAAAATACTTGTTATAGTCTTGGTGAAGTATTCTTCGGAGCTGTCGTCAATACTTTCAAAACTATTTTTAATATTTTTTCTAACATGTATTTCGCTGTTCATATAAATAAAAAATAAAAGAACAAAGAAACGTTTTCAAATACAAAGAAACGTTTTCATAAAATTAAAAAAAACGATTTATATTAACAGAAAGGGACTCAAAGAAGATATGGATGACTTAAGTCATCACAACTTTTTTATAGAACCTCTATTTGGGCTTTTAAAAAGTTTAAAGCAAAATAAAATTGTTTAAAAAAATTATTTATAACTCCGTTAAAATATGAAAATATAAACATCTCCGTTATATATTTAGAGTAAAATACAATAAATAGAAAAACTCCTATAAATATAAATTAGGGTTTCCATTCTGTTTTAACCGATAACGGAAAACCGCGGTTTTTGTCAAAACGAATTTAAATAAAAAATGAATTTAAATAAAAACTGATGACATGATCTATCTTCCAGATAGATCATGTCATCAGTTTGGAAATTTGCTGCCCGCTGTAAAGTTCCAAATTCAAGAGATGTTGAAGTAATTGTCCTTCGACTGGAGAATCATGCAGCAGCTCTAATTGACCACCGGAAAAAAAATTAAAACGAAGGACAGTTATTTACAAAAAACGAATCTTAAAGAAATTGTAGTTGATCTAGCTACAGACGGTATTTCGAACAATACTATATCCAACAACAAATTTGTTTGCTCATTAATTCAACAATCAAGGAATCATATTCCTAAAAGTCCAACAACTGCGATGAATTTAAATCATTCAGATTTTTCTGAATGAGTTAAATTCATCACAGTTGTTGGACTGAAAAAGGAAGTGATAAAACAAGAAATTATCGAAAAATTCAATTGGATCATAAAATCAGCTTAACGCATGATGAATACACGTCTTTGAGGCACAGAAGGTATTTTGAGGCACAGAAGGTGCATTGGAGTAACCTGCATAAAAGTGAATGTAAGAAAACCTATAAAACTAGCCTCATTAGGATCTATGGTTCCTGTCCAGCTGAAAGTTTAATACAAAATATTAAGTATCATTTGAATTCGTCTGGTATCTGTATGGAAAGAGATGTAGTAGGTTATACGCAATATGGGTCAGCAATCAACAAGAAGCTTATGCAATTAACGGACATGGTTGATCACTTTTGCTTTAATCATGCAACTCATCTTGGTGTACGCAACACGTTATACAAGAAAAATAAAGACACAAATGTACCAATTCCTAAGGAAATGGACAGTGATTCAGAAGAGGATGAACATAAAATTTATGATGATAGCTTTAGTATTAAATCAGCAAACAATTAAATTAATATTGACTACCTTGAAATTTTCATGAATCCACAAAAAGTAGTGAAATTCATAAAAAATTTATCAGTTCGTAATTAATTTTTTCAGAAAAAAAATACTGAGGAATTTGGTCAAATCAAAGAAATCGAGAAATCGAACCGCATCTGGATGTTCGTCATCGTTGGAATTCACTTTTTTCAATGACTGCGCTTTTGTTAAAAACTAAGAAATGTTTATTCCAGACATTTAGTGAATTAAATGGTTTAGATGCAATCAACAAGTTAGATTTTAAGTAATGAGCTTCATTAAATGCCGCTTTAGAACCAGCAAAACTATCTGTGGAATTTCTAAGCAGAGAAGATGCAACGTTATTGATAGCAGATACTGTTATTGAATTCATGTTTGCAAAACTATTTGCTATGAATACAGAGATCGCATATTTATTGCATTCAAATTTAAAATTTTAATTAAAAGCGCGTCGATGAAAGAGCTAACGGAAATGCTATGCATTTGCTAAAGTGTCTGAAAGATCCTTCAGTTGTTTTATTAAAAAATACTTTAAGTTTTGCTGGAAAACTTGGGTTTAGGCTTTTATGCATTTACATTTAATGATGAGGAACCACTGCTAGCTGAAGCACCATGTACAACATTGGAAAGTTCACCTGTTTCTCTTAAGGATGAATTTTATTTTCGAAATAAAACTTATAATGACTTATTTTTATTGTAAAAAAATTTTAAGATAACTAAAAATTTATAAAAATAATTTATTATTTTTATAAATTTTTTTAAAGTCATTGTAAGTTTTGTTTCGAAATATAAACATAATAAGTCATTATAAGTTTTATTTCAAAATATAAACATGTTAGAACACTTAAACTTTGTTTAAATAACTTTTTTAAAAACTCTAATATAAATTAAGTAAAATAAAACATAATATTAGAAATTAAGTTTAACAAAAAAATTTATCAAAAAGGTTTGTATATCAAACTTCAAAGCTATCATTTGATTTCAAAAATTTTTTTTTATATGAAACTTAAATAAATTTATTTAACAATGCTTATAAGAGTCTTATTTTCAAGCCTGCTGGAAAGCAGCATCTGTTGTCACTATTTTCAAAAGTTTTGGAAAGCGATTTGACTTGTCTAAATACCGTCCCATTAGTCTTCTTCCTATAACAAGTAAGGTTTTTAATTAACAAACACTTAGTCGCTCATCTTGAAAATAACAACTTACTTTCTAATCATCAATGTGATTTTCGATCTTCTCTTTTCAACTGTTGATTTGTTAACAGTATCAATTGATAGGTTTTATCATGCATTAGATAGATGTGAAGAGGTTAAGGCGATTGCTCTCAACATTTCTAAAGTCTTTGATAAAGTTTGGCATGCTGATCATCTCCATAAGCTCTTTTTACACTTCTTAAGGTGTATCAGATGACATCTTTAAGATTATTGAATCCTTCCTTACCAATCGTAGAATAAAAGTTATCCTGGATGGACAACACTCTTCTCTACAATTTCCTGTAATTGTAGGGGTTCCTAAAGGTTCGATCCTTTCTTTTTTAGACAAGGTGCAAAAACGTATAGTAAACATCTTTTCTATAAATGCTAAAATGGGCGCTGCTCTAAAGAGCCAGTGTCTCTTGTGTCATCTGCTAAAACTCAATCTCGTGTTGCTCGTCGTTCAATTAAGTTCTTTAGAGGTTCCTTGTATTTCACTCAATACATCTTGTTTTCCTGAATCATATAATTTACAATCTTCCAGTAACTTCCAACCCTAATAGTGGTTGCATGCAGCTTTGTTGAAGTGAAGACGTTAAAAACACTGCTTACTTTTGTATGACTTTTATTCATAATTAGGGTAACCTGGCGCAAAGTGAGTACAGTAATTTTGTTTTATTATATTAAAAATTTCATGTTTTTTTTTTATGTTTTAAAGTAGTTTCCATCAGTTTTTTACTATAACATGACATAGAAAAGTGGGTTCAAAGTTTACAATTTGCATCAATTTGATTAAAAAATCAAAATTAATTTTTTTTTCTTTTGTGGAAAAAATCCACTTACGCTGCCATTTTTTACCACAGAACAAACATAATATTGAGTTTGTAATCATTTATTTGTTATCTTTCAGCTGCCATTCTTCTTTTCATGTCAGATTATTTTGTTTCAATGATATTTATGAAATATATAACTTCACATTTACGGGGAAAGTGCGACAACGCTTGTTATTGAAAAAGATCGTCAAAGTAAACGTTTAGGATACGTTTATAAACGCTTAGAATAAAGTTTATAAACTTGCTATCGTCATTTTATGAAAGAATTTTATGTAAAAGTAAAACATAATTTTATCAGAAACTTTAAAAGAACATAATATAACTTTGTTGTAATTTAGTGACCAAAAATTTTTAAATAAGAAACTACAAGAAAAAAACTAATCAAGCTAACTGGAACGAAGATGACATGAAAAATGCTATTACAGCAGTAAAGTTGAAGCAAATGTCTTTAAGAAAAGTTTATAGAAACTTTAGTGTGCCGAAAGATTCACTACATCGACGTGTTAAAAAAGGCTTCACTTGAAAGTAGTTTAAATACTAATTTAATTGGAAGATTTAGAAAATTGCTTTCTGATAACCAAGAACAATCTAAATAAGTATATTAAAGATATGGACAATTCATTATATGGTCTCTCAATGATAGATATTAGATTGATAGTATTTAAGTTCTGCATAAAAAATGATTTATTCCTTAAATATTTACAAAATTTTGTTAAACATGTACGATACACCTTGATCAACAAAGTTTTACTTATATATGATGGTCATCGTTCTCATAACAAAAGCTTAAAACTTATAGACTATGCTCGTGATATCTTTGAGTGATAATAATAAAATCAGGTTATCCATACCTCAGAAATTCACTTTGAACAAAAATAAAATAACAAAAAAAGAAAGTGAAATTTTACAGCAGCCAGAGTTGACTACATTAGAATTAATGAGTCATGATAAAGTAAAGCCAATTGAAAGCTTTTTAGAGACCACTATTATTTCACTATTATTTGTATATCTTCAAAAGAACTTTCAAGTTCTTTTGAAGATATACTTCAAATTCCAAAACTTTACCCTCCTAAAAGAAAATTAGCTGAAAAATCTCAGTTTATAACTATTTCTCCATATTGGAAAAAAATTTTACTTGAAAAGAACAATGAGAAAAAAATAATAGGAAAAAAAAAAGGAAAGTAACAAAAAAAATTTACTGGAAAAAAACAATGACAATAAATTAAACAAAAAAATATAAAAAAAAACTAAAAGAAAATAAAGTTAAAGAAACGCTTGATTGAAAAAGATGTAAACAATGAAGAGGAATGGTTTTGTCCAGTTTGTTAAGGGGAAATGGTGCAATGGTACCCAAATTGACCAGATAGCTTGTTGTGTATGTACTGTTTGGGTACACGAAGACTGCACATTAAACGATGTTTGGTTTTTATGTGAGTAGATTTTATTCAAATTTTTTGAATAACATGAAACTTTGCATTTGCTTTTTTTTTATTGATATTACTTTTTTAATTCCTATCATATTTTTTGATTTAAAAGGAAAATTGATTTTTTATGCTGGTAGATTTGGTATTTTATTCAAATATTTGACAAATATGAGACTTTATGTTCATTATATATTTTTTCAAATAGTATTGTGATTTACTTAATATTCTGTTTTTTGTTTTTGATAATATTTGTTTTTTATGCAAGCAAATTTATTAATATATTCATATATTTTGAGTTACATTAGAGAAATTAGATTATAAAATGATACCTTAGTGTTTTTATTTGCATTTTTATATTTAATCTGATTGAATTTATCAAAAGCCTGCTTTAATTTTATTGAAAATTATATTTTTACTTAGTTTTTTCTTCAAATGAAATCTGTCTCACTTTGCCCCAGGCTTCGGGGAAAGTGAGAGAGGGTAGTTATTGCCATTTTGAATTTAATTATATACCAATGCATCAACCTA